>NW_024868176.1:40598-74994 GCF_013358625.1 Macadamia integrifolia
TGTCTGTGTTGGTTTTGGGTTTTATTTTGTTTGTTTGCTCCCCTTGGGTTGGCTTCTCCTTGTTGGCATAAGCCTCCCTCCCCCCTTTTTTCCCCTTGTATATTCTTTCTTTCTCAACATTGAATTATTTATTCATCCAAAAAAAAAACCTTACCAAGTTTCCACCAGGATGGAATACCCCAGAACTTCTATGAAATGCTGAACCCTGTAAGGGGAATGCTTTTAAGTTGACAGCAATGTTACAAAAAATATTTCCGTGCATAACATTTTCTCCAACATAATGCCCAATTGCAATGCAGTTTAGAACTTTGCATATCTGTTAACGGAAAGGCAATCATCATGACTCTTGCGTTGGCCCAAATGCTCAAGATGGAAAACAGGAAAATAATTCAAGACAAACAGTTTGCCTATCACTCATAGAATATAATCAAATTACAAATGTATATAAGCATATATAGAAATTGTGAATGGGAAGTCAGTGGAAATTAAGTTACATGAAAATCACAAGGAAGAAGCATATGTACATAGAAAAGTGAAGCAAGTCACGAATAAGCTCCAAGTAGAAGGTATAGACAACCTTTCTATCCCATTGTCCTTCCATCAACATGTCACTGACATAGAAAATATATTTTACAAATGTACACATTGTTGTTGTTGCTACTATCATGTACCTGAAATACATATATCAGCAACACCATTACATGTAAGAACATCAAATTGAAGCAAAAACCTTAGAAACAATATCCAAATAAGAAGCTGGACCATCCTTTGATCCCAAAAAAGAGAATAGCTTTAATTCTGAATATTTCAACCCAAATATATACTCTGATGGTAAAATACAAAGGTTCAACCAAATACAGTTTGAAAAAATCAAGATAACTTCAATCAGTAATACAAGAAAGCTCTTCTTTTCATTCCACATCACCATATTGACCATGATCCTACTGGCACATCAACATTTCTTCTGACACTTCTATGATTATGTTACTTACCCACCCAATTACTCAAGAAGTCTAGATTTGTTAGCTTTATTTGTTTGCTATGTTTCTGTTTCATTTGATTGTCCTTGGATGATTCTAAGTGTTCATCCACTTAAGCTTCCAGCATGTATTCTAAGTGTTCATCCACTTAAGTTTCAGATATATACACCTATCAAAGGTGTTCTCAACAAATCCGAAGGAAACAATGATATGGTTAAATTTAATATACCACTGTCTGGAAGCTTGTTTAAGTCCGTATATGGATTTCTTAAGTTTGCACACTAGATTTTCTTTTCCTTGATCACTAAATCCCTCAAGTTGGTTCATGTAGACTTCCTCATCTAAATCCCCATTCAAGAATGCAGTTTTCACATCCATTTGGTGAAGCTCTAGATCATAATGAGCTACTAATGCCAATATGATTCTCAGAGAATCCTTCTTAGAGACAGGAGAGAAGGTTTCATGGTAATCAATGTCTTCTTTCTGAGTGAATCCCTCTGCAACTAGTCTAGCTTTATGTCTCTCAATATTACCCTTTGAGTCGCGTTTGGTTTTAAATACCCATTTACAACCAATCGCCTTAAAGCCCGTTGGTAATTGAACGAGATCCCAGACATCATTGTCACTCATGGAATTCATCTCATATTTCATGGCATCTACCCATTTAAGAGAATCATTATTGTTTATGGCTTGTGAAAAGGTTAATGGGTCATTCTTGGAGATATACTATATAGTCATCAGGAATAGCAGACTTTCGAACCCTCTGAGGTCTTCCTTGAATTTCCAGTTGAGGAACATTTATAGTATTGTCAGTGGTAACTACATCATGGAGTGATACATCTTCAATAGTTTGTTGTTCTACTAGATCATTATGAACAGTCACCCGTGGAACAACAATGTTATCACGATGTACATAAGTCGGCAAAGAAATTTGATGTCTTTAAATACCACATTACGTGGTTTCTCACTCCCACTAATGTTACCATCCTCTAAGAATCTAGCAGTTCAAGTTTTCACAATTCTAGTACTGTGAGTTGGTGCATAAAACCTGTAACCCTTTGACCATTGACAATAACCAATAAAATAACAACTTATGGTTTTAGGGTCAAGTTTTCTTTCATGTGGATTGTATAATCTAGCTTCAGCAGGACAGCCCCATACATGTAAATGCCCTAAACTAGGTTTCCTTCCATTCCATAACTCGTAAGGAGTTTTAGGAATTGACTTACTAGGAACTTGGTTCAAGATATATACAGTTGTTTTTAATGCTTCGCTCCATAAGAATTCAGGCAATGAGGAGTTGCTCATCATGCTACGTACCATATCTGTGATGGTACGATTGCGTCTTTCTGCAACCCCATTTTGTTCAGGTGTACCAGGAGTTGTGTATTCCGGGGTTATACCCTTCAACTTAAGAAATCGGGCAAATGGTCCTTCACTTTGCCCTACATCAGTATGTCTACCATAATATTCACCCCCTCTATCAGATCTCACAGTTTTAATATTTCTGTCTAACTTATTTTCGACTTCAGCACAGAACACTTCAAAAGCATTTAAAGCATCAGATTTTTCCTTTAATAAGTAGACATAACAATATCGTAAGTAATCATCAATGAAGGTGATGAAAAATTTTTCACCAGTTATACAAGGATCAAAATGGCCACAAATGTCAGTGTGTATCAATTCCAAAAGTGAATTGGTCTTTTGGGCAGCAACTTTATTTGTCTTAGATTGCTTACCTTTGATGCAATCTATACAAGTGATGAAATCAGTGAAATCTAGATTTGTCAATATTTGATGCTTCACTAACCTCTCCATTCTAGGTCTAGAAATATGACCTAAACGTCTATGCCATAGGGATGAGGAATCATCATTGTTGGATTTACGCTTTGATCCAACATTCACATGCAGTGCAAGAATGGATTTAGAAAAATTAGAATCCAAATTAAGTTTATAAAGACTATCACATACATATCCAGTGCAAACTAGATTGGTGTCTTTAAAAACGTTTACAACCTTATCACCAAAATTAAACTTAAAACCTTCACAATCAAGTCTCGATAATGAAACTAAATTTCTAGTAATAAAAGGAACATAAAGAGTATCTATAAGGTCCAACTGGAATCCGGTATCCAAAATGAGTCTATAAGTGCCAATGGATCGAACTTCAGACTCTTGCCGGTTTCCCATGTAGACGACGCTCTCACTTTGATTTGGTTTTCAGGTTGTAAGAAAGCCCTACATAGAATTAGAAATGTGAACAGTTGCTCCTGAATCAATCCACCAAGTATTACAAAGAACATCAACAAGATTGGTTTGAAAACATACTAGGATAGAATCATTATCCTTCTTTTTGAACCAAGTCTTGCGTTTCTGACAGTCTTTCTGAAGGTGTCCTACTTTCTTACAGAAGAAACACTTTAACTTGTCAATTTTCTTTTCCTTGTCATCGGACTTTGGATTTGAGGCTTTCTTTGATGCATTGTTCTTTTTAAAATTTCCTCTCTTCCTTTTATTCTGGTTGAATACAAAATTGACCTCCTAGCCTCCCTCGTCATTCAATCTCCTTTCCTCTTGGACGCACATACTCTGAAGTTCATTCAGAGTCCACTTATCTTTATTTGTATTGTAGTGGATCTTGAATGCTCCAAAACGAGGAGGAAGTGAAGTCAGAATGATTTGGATAAGACAACCTTCATTCATTATCAATTCGAGGGGTTTTAGTTGTGCACAGATACTTTCCATTTCAGAGATATGGTCCCCTATTCCATTAGTACCAGAATACTTCATTGTTACTAGTTTGGTCATCAAAGTCCCAGCCAAAGATTTATCAGCAGTAGCAAAACGGTTCTCTACATTGATTAGGTATTCCTTTGCATTTTCAGAAGTTGGTATGGAGCTTTTGATAGTCTTGCTAATCGTCTTCTTGATATATAAAAGGCAAAGACGGTTGGAACGCTCCCACCAATTATATAATATAACCTCATCATCAGTGCTCTCATCAGTGAGAGCAGCAGGTTTCTCATTACGCAAGGCATAATCATGATCTATGGCAGCAAGGTAATAAATAAGTTCTTCATGCCAGTCATTAAAATTTGATCCATTCAAAAGTGACACGTTATTCGAAATATGGATAGGTGTTGAACCTATGAATAAGAGTAAATAATACATGCATATCAATCATCATGCTTTGAGTTTCAGTAATAGAATATTAAAATTCTAGAAAAGTAACCTATTGCATCATTACAATCTATCCTGTGGGATCGAGATGGTAACATGCTAATGGTTCACTTTACATTAGATGGAAGACATCATTAGGGTAAAAAAAAAAAAAATTAAGTCATCAAAATGGTCAAATAAGATGTATACCTATGGATATTTCCATCCCATTTAATTGTTAAACTATCATATATAGATCAACGCAATCAATCAAGAATGTATACCTACGGATACTTCCATTCTATCTTGACCATTACATAACGATCATCATAAGACCCTAAAGTTTGAAATTTAAATTGAATGTGTGATACGATTATGTTTAAGGCCAACATATATAATTATTGTGATCAAGAAAAATGTGTACCTATGGATACTCCCATTCAACTTAATCACATAATTATTGATGCCCCAAACGCATTTAAAATTGAGAATTATACACTTTCAATTTAAATTTAACATAAATTATCATCCAAGCATCATAGGTGTCACACCCCGTTCACCCTGAACCGGGGCGGTGACCGAGTTAACACCGGTTAACCCAAACCTGCTAGGATCATCAGATACTGTATTCCACCACAGCATACATACACTAACATCAATTCATCAGATCAGCGGAAGACTAAGTTTTACCTGTAAATAATTCCCATATACTCGATACCCAAATGATAATTCCATAATTATATACATTTGGGCCCGAAGGCATGATATATACACAAAAAGAATGGAGTTCAAATATCAAGTATATATACATGAATTTATCAAAATCATCAGAGTACACAGCTCGGCTCGATCTCAAGGCTGGAGCTCAGCTCGGCCTCAGAACTGCTGTCCTGCAGCACAGCTCTCACACGCGCAGTCTACGCCGTGCTCAAACTCATCAGGGGTCCACCAGTCCTCTTCAGGAAACTCGACTGCGGGACCCACCCCAAGCTCCTCAGATGCATGACCTGCAAAATCATCTAAAAAGGGGTGTACACATGGAATGAGCTCACTAGCTCAGTAAGTAGAGAGGTGGACCACACACAACAGTCCACACATCACAACACATNTTTTTTTTTTTTTTAAAGTAGGGTGTCACAAACCCAAAACCCTAAATTACATTATACAAAATAAACCCTTGGGTAAAGTATAACAAATAAATCATAATTTATAATTAGAGTTTAAATCTTTTCAATACTTGTGAATCCCATGCAAATAACATAAAGAAGATTTTACAATTTTTCGTATAATATTGGTCATGAATCATATGGATTAATATAAAAAATTAATACAATTCATTCCATTCAAGTCAATCCGATCAATCGGACCATACAAACATAATATGGGTCCAGTACTATCATGAACAGTATGGCACTGTGCAGTGAACAGTGCAGTGAACCCCACCCACTTTTTTTTTTATCATAAAATGGGTACTGAACAGTACTAAATATTATTCATGAACAACACTCTCTATGTGATTCAAGAATGCATTGGCACAACCATACAACTCTGATACCATTTGAAGGGTGTTATTCCTACTAATAACAACAGATAAGATCTTGCCATACAATCATTGAATCACAAAATTAAACTATAAGGGTCGACGCATACCGTTCACCATCGACTGTGAAGAATTTACCGCCATTATATTCTTCTTGTATCTTTATCCTTGCAATCCCAATCACGAACACAATGGATCTTCTAGGTTTCTCCCACTAGCTCCCTTAATGCTCTCTTGGTGATGGAACCAATAATGAGATTGACGTTAGAGTAGGAGGAGGACCTAGTGTCCTATTATGTAAAGTTTTGCACCCTCCCATCAAGGTGTGCAAATAGGGTAGGACCCTTTTCCATAATTTGATGAGGAGTAGATTTTCTATTTGGAATCCAATTCTATGATATTAGTATTTGTCAATAACCTAATTGGTATATGGGACAATAATAGAGAATATTCTAAAGAATATTCTTACACATTGATCTCGCCGCTAAAGTTGCTAAACAAGCAATTCCCCATAGCAAAGAGGAGGAAGAAGTGTAAAAGGCATGCTCTCATCACTAGTTCAGAATCCACATGGACATTATACCAGGAATCGTGAATGTTCGACAGTTGGATCATCCGTATGGGGTGCGAAAGCCGGTTAGGTCAAATAGCTCACCAAGGATAATGGGATCGGGGGGTAGTGACTGACCTACCGTCAAATGGGACTCCGTTCAAAGAATAAAAACACAAGGGAGTGATGGTAAGCTCACCTACAAGAAGATGAGATGTGTGCATGCACGGCCACCACCGCTTCGCCATGGCTCTGATCAACTCCCTGTCCAACTTCCTGACCTCGATGTGCAGGAGGCTGTACAAGCTAGTGTTTGTAATTAGCGATTCATAACTAGGTCCAGCTCTTCGTACCATTCCATGACTGGGAATCCGTATCGCCCCATGGCAGTGGTAGACTCTACGGACCCTCCTACCAAAGGCAAGGAACCAAATATCACTTCAAAACCAAAATAAAAAGTATAAAAAGATGAAAAGAACTTACCCATTGACACCATGCCGCGTTGTAGAGATGCTAACACATCCCTCACAATGTGGAACCAGTGTACCAAAAGGGTGGCACGTCCTCCCCCTCTTCTGGCTGGCCTCACCCGGCCAACTCCAACACGTTCCCCATAGTATAAAATCAAAAGAAATTATTTAAAGGGAAAGGAGAATGCTAGGTGAACTAAAAGACAAAAGGGGGGACCACCATTTTTATATTGGGACCCTTTTTTTGCGGCCCCGGGAGATGTTGGCAGCCCCACAAATTTTAATTAATAACAAAAACAATAAGGAGAAGAAAAAAAAATGTAAAAGAACATGCTTATAGTTTTGTAGTTGCCCCCATAGCCAACAACCAAATCCCCTGCCCAATCTGTAGTTGCCCCACATAGCCAATGAATAGAACACCCCTCATAGGTCTGTAGTTGCCCCGTGCGGCAAAAAATCGAAATACCCTTGCCTTGTTTGTTGTTACTCCGCATGGCCAATGACAAGAACACCCCTGAAAGGTCTAGTTGCTCACGTGGCCAAAGACCGAAATACCCCTTAGTCAAATTATGTGTCTACTATCTTGCAAGAATGGAGCATTAAAAACTGTGGAATGGTTCCTTTTAGCAACCACTAACTTAGATAAGATCTTAACTTCCTATTTTTAATTCCATTAGGTAAGGTCATATTAGTTTATTGATCTCTCATCGATGGTTTATCAACTCGTGTTTCTGCATTGTATCTCTGTCATCCTTGAGCAAGATGACAACAGTACATGCTCTGGGTGACAAAATGTGGTAGTTCTTTTCTTTGCCCTTCGGATGTGGCACAGGCCTTAGCCAAAAAAGGGCATTTTGTAGAGACCCCATTTAATCGCCCTCCCCTGGCTATGACAATTTATAGATGGATGCGATATATGCTTTCCATCAACGAAGAAGACGGCTTCTAAAGCAACCTAGACCCAGCTCGAAAACCTTGTCCCTATTCCAAGTCCTAAACCTAAAAGTCCAAACCCAAAACACTAACCTGAACAAAGCCGACATTGGGGGTTTAATCATAACGTATTATACATTGAGGAATTGGGTTTGGGTACCGTCTAAAAGTGCAAGAAAGATACGGAGAAGGATTTTCAAACATATCTAAGGGTTCAATAAGGTAGAAACCATTCCTTGAGAGCCTCCAATCAATTCAATATGAGAGGAGGCTCAACAATCGTACTAATGGATAATACTTAGAAATACAATTCCAATGACGTATGATACGCTAAGATCGGACCACCAAATCTCCTCGGATTACATCTAGAAGACAGGGATGTTGTGGATGGTCACATTAGTATCACTAGGAATATTTCCTTCCATGCAGCCCCGTGAGAAACTTGCATCCCCACAAGCCTCGCGACCTCATGAAAAATTAGCAGGCTCACAAGCCTCGCGGCCCTGCAAGGAACTAGAAGCCCCGCAAGACTCACGGTCTAGTGAAAAAACTAGCAGTCTTACCAAGTCCTGCAGCCTTGCTAGAAACTGGCAGCCCATGAGCCTTGCGGACCCACGAAATCCTTGAAATTGCTGTAGCCCCAAAAATGGTAGCCCTACTAGAATATCTCCTTTCGGGTCCAAAAACTATAAAATATGGGACTATTCACTTATACCAAGAGAGGAATCTTCACCTACTACCCTTGTCCCTTAGTGAGCTACCTCCTTTCTAAGTGTCCTATGGCGTAAGAAGAGCACTCCAACCCCTATTTCGGTCTTAATTTCAGCCTTTACAAGCCAAACCTCTACCGTGATACTTACCCCAAATTCCAACCTTTATAAGCCCAAAAGGTTGCAAGAAGGCTGAAACCTCCAAAGAAGGAAGGCTAATGATCAAGATCACTTCCTCCTAAGTGGGGAGAACACTCGATAAAGTCTGCATCCACATCAATAGGGGCCCACCCCTCTTGACCCAAAACAGGGTCGAGTACAAGTAAAATTCCTCAACTCAATAGAAAAAAAATGGATACTTTCAATTCATATGTGGTAAAGTACATAGTAGTGTAGCAATAACTTAGCCATGTATGCATTATAGGATTAATTATAGAAGAATATTCGTTTTTAAGCATCTAATAGGAAGACTGGTTGAACCCCGACACTTACCCATATCTCTAGACCAAATCAATTTTTGGGCCCTTACCTTATTGATTGGGCCCATCCATCGGGTCCTAGGCTCTAATCCTAGGTGGTGACTCCAAACCTTATATTTCCTAATCCCCGATATTGGACCATCATCAACACATCTTTTAAAAAATGAACTGACCCCTAAGGGGGGAGAGAGAGAGAGAGACAGAGAGAGAGAGAGAGAGACTTTGCGAAATTGGCCCCCACGTACCCCGGAGCAGGGATGTGGCGGCACAAGACCTATAGATTGTGAGAGAGGGCCTCTACTTTAGTCGCTGTAGACACCCAATTTTGTCACCCTCCTCTAGATATGATGAATTATGGATCTTAGACACGACTTTCGACTTTCGAATTTTGATCAACAGACACTTGAATCCCCTTTCAGAGTGAAATCTTCCTCCCCTCCTCCCTCTTAATTTTGTTTTGATCTTTAGAGCGATCTTCGTTAAGATCTGAAAATTCATTCCGATCTTTGAAGTGTTCTTGGGATCTTGAAGATCTTCAATCCAAATTCTTAGTTAGATCCAGTTTTTAGCTAAAAACAGTATGTTCTTGAGCCACCTCCCTTGAGTGTTCTTGAGTGTTCTTAAGCGTTCTTGAGCGTTCTTGAGATAGAAACCCCCCTTTTTGAGGTTCTTCGGGTGTATGAAGAGATCTTTGTTAAGATATGAAACTTTGTTCGAATCTTCAAAGTGTTCTTTGGGACTTTGGAGTTCTTCAACCCATTTTTAGATCAGCCATTTTTTTTTCAAAAATAGCCTTTCCTAGCCGAACCTCTGTCCAATTGTCCCTAGAATATTTCTAGAAATAGCCATTCCCAGCGGAAGCTCTGCCAAAGTGCCATCTCAGCCTAGCCCCCCCTTAGCCTATCCCCAATGGAAGCTCTACCGGAGTGCCACCTCATCCTAAGCCAAGAAATAACCTTTCCTAGCCAAACCTCTGTCCGAGTGTCCTTGGAATATTTTTAGAAATAGCCATTCTCAGTGGAAGCTCTGTCGAAGTGCCACCTTAGCCTAACCCTCCCTTAGCCTATCCCTAGCGGAAGCTCTGTTGGACTGTCACCTCAGCCCAAGCCCAAAAATAGCCTTCCCTTGCCGAAGCTCTGTTCGAACCCAAATCCGAAAATAGCCTTCCCTAGCCAAAGCTCTGTCCTAATCCAAATTCGAAGGTGACCATTCCTAACCGGAACTCTATCCAAATAATATCACAATCAGCATCTCTCAAGAAAGAAAGTTGGAAGTTAAGACCATCTTCCCTTGAGCTAAGAGAATCCAAAAGACAATCCAAGCCGGTACCAATCAGGGGACCACCCTCTTGACTCGAAACAGGGGTCAAATTTAGGTATAATCTCTCTCCTCATTTAAGCATAATGTAGATATTTAATAAGCTTTTTTTTAGTGTATATAATAGTTTGAATTCAATTAATGTAAATATGTGTGATAATTTAGCCATACATGTGGAATAGTAATAATTATGGAAAATGTTCATTCTCAAGTATCTAGCAAGAAGACCGGTTAAACCGGGCAGATTGGGTGCTTAACACCTTTCCAACTCTGTAACCTGACACTTACCCCAAATCTCTAGACCAGACCAAATTTCGGGCCCTTTTCTCAGGAATCGGGTCCACCCCTTGGTCCTAAGCCTATAACCCTAGGTGGTGACTCCAAACCCCGTTTACATGATCCTGATCCCCCAATTAGACCATTATCAAAACCCTTGTCTCAAATGATGAATTTTATACTCTTGTAAAATAGGCCTCCACGTATTTCCAAGTGGTGATACGACGATGCGGGGCCCCCAAGCGAAGCACACACGACTCAAACTCCCCTCGTCATGAAGGTGAACAGAGAGAGAGGAGAGGAAACGGGGATGCATGGTCTAGCCCATCTCTGACTGCTACCCTCATAGTGGCGACTCCACTGGGGATAAATGTCAAGCTTCCAATACTAGATGCTACCTTTAAATACAAGAACATTTTCCACCACATTCATTTGAAAATGTGTTTGGCTAACCCCATGTTTGTAATTGTATTCACTAATTGCATCATGCATCGTGCTCGAAGTGAAATCATTTGGTAGGGACTCCCTGTCATGCTCGCACCTTCAAGGAGGTTAGCGCATGTTATAGAGAGTACTTTGAGAGAAAATGATACCCGCTTCCTGTATAAGAGTGGAAGGCAACGTCAAACGGTGAGGATGTTATATTTATGCCAGCACCCTCGGGGAGGTCCATGCACTTTGTAGCATTCTGAGATCGAATGTGTCATCAAATGGCGAGGATGTCCGTATTTATGCCAACACCCTAGGGGAGGTCTGAGCACTTTACGACATTCTGAGATCGAATGATGGTTACCCTACATTACACTTTTGCACACAATCACTCATGGTTCCACCACCCTGTGGCCAATTTCTTAACCTCGTGTGTAGTCTTGAGTAATGGCCAAGGAAGTCACCCCCTTGATCTCGTACCTACAGGTATATCAAAAGGATCACGTAGCTTGCATATATAGATCCTGTCAAGGAAGGCTTGTCAGTCCTATTGCATCTACCGCATACTCTCATCATGTAGAAAATAGATGAAGAAGCTAGGAGCGCCATAAGCTAATTGTAGAACTTATTTGCGGTCTTGAAAATGAATGTTCCTACACTATATTCCCGTCTAAAGAATTTCTTTCCCAGATTGGGTTTTGGATAAATGGTGTCCCTCCTCTGTAAGGAAAAAGTCCAGATACGTGACTAGGGGCAATCCCATCGGAGTCATGTCAAGTCCCGAGAAGTCCCAAGAAAAATCAAGAGGAAGGACACCTAGTGGGAAAAAGAGTGAGAAAAGCATGACTTTATTACATGGAATGTCTTATGGGCATATTCTCGACGAGCCATTTGTATAAAATTCCCGCTCATGGCATTGGGTGGACCAGGGGCATTAAACCCTATCCACCCATACTATTTAGCGGACTGACTTTGGATGAATAATTGGTTATTAATTTGATGAATGTGTGAACAAGGGGTTAGGAATTCAAGAATCCTAAAATGAACCACTTTTGGCTCAGGCACAATTTCACATCTCAAGTATTCATCGCGGTCCCTTTGGACGCGTTAGGATAATCGATTGACTCGCCTAAATCCAGAATCACCTCCGTCATCTCTTCGAGATTGTCTACTACCAATTGATTACAACCCAGTAAGCATGGATCCATCAAACATGGAAACACCCGAATAGACCTGGGTCCATCCTGTGGAGACCTTACAGACATAAATGTCTGAAGTCAAAAGAGGGATAGCTCAGATACTACATACACTTTAGAACCCACCCAGAGCTGATCCCAGGAATGAGCCAGCACTGGCAACAGGAGATGTAGACCAGAATGAAGCTACATATCATAGTGGGAATTCTTCCCGAGTCGACTCAGGGGAACCAAAGCATGTCCGACCAACCAGTCAAAGAGGATCTTCATTTGCCCGTCCCAATGGTCAATAAGGGGCCTATTCCAGGGTCCCTCCTCCTAGGGTAGTGATTGAAGATGAAGAAGAGGAATTTGTAGCACACGTCCACTTTAAGCCTCTGGAGACGAAGAAAGAAAGGAAGAGAGTAGTTAGAGAAGTTAGAGAATATGATTCGAGTAGGAAAAGGCTCAGAAGGCCAAGCAGTGGATTCTGAGGAAATGAGTTTCTTCTTTGGAGAGAGAATTCCAAAAAAATTTAAGTGGTAGAGTGATAGATTTGATGGTCAGGAGACCCCAAGGCTCATCTTAAGGTCTTCCTTAGCATCGCCAGTCGTGGCAACTTGTAGATAACCAGATGGGGTAGGCCTTCATGTTAGCCCTATTGGGACCAGCACTGAGGTGCCTCACATAGTTGGAGTCATCACAAACTCAGAATTGGGCGACGACGGTGAAGTCCTTTACAAAACAATACTCCTACAATATTGAGGTGGATGTGAAACATCCAGAGGTTAAGATGTTGAGGCCGTCAAGAAGCTACGAGCCAGGGCGGTGGATATTTATGGAAGTCCTCTACTTCCCACCCCAAGCAGGGAAGGAGAATCAGAAGAAGATGATTCTCTAGTGGGGATAATCACCCTAACCAATAGTGATGATGAAGATAGTTATCCCACCAAGATTATTGTGAAAAAACCAATCGACGTGATGGAAACTAGAAGTGGGAAAGACTACAAGGGCAAGGATCTAGCAGTAGAGCAGCCAAGGGCTAGTGAGGCTGGAACTAGCAGAGTAAAGAAAGAGCCAGAGAACCCAGTCTTAGCTCAACTCAAGAAATCCTAGGCAAATATCTCCATTTGGGGATTGTTGATGGCATCCCCTTCGCACTGTGAAGCAGTCTTGAGGTCTCTTGCTAATCTGCAAGTGCCGATCGAGATAAATCCGACACACCTCACACATATAGTAGGAGCAACATATGCGGTGCAGTCCCTGATGTTCTCAGATTTTGAGCTTCCTAGGGAAACCCAACACAATTGAGCTCTCTGCATTACAGTTGAATTCCTTGAAAAAGTGGTTCCCTAGGTTCTTGTTCACAATGGGTCTACTTTGAAGGTGCTACCATTGAAACCAGTAAAGAATATCGGCATCAACTTGGAAGAAATGAGGCCAACCACCCAAACCATAAGGACATACAATAATACCAAGAGGAAGATCCTTGGCATCATTACCCTTGCTACAAAGATTGGCTCGATGAAGTTTAATGTTGATTTCCAAGTCATTGATATATCGGTAGCTTTTAACATGCTCTTGTGAAGGCCTTGGTTGCATCATGCGAATGTGGTGTCCTCTAGTCTCCATAAAAAAATGAAGTTCATTCATGAGGGGAAGGTGGTCTTAGTGGCCGGAGATCCTGAAGTGGTTAACACTTTGGCCAACATTGAAAACAAGGAAGAACAAGACCATGAGGTGTAACTGAGTGGTTTTAAAATAGACACCACTTGTGCAGCCATTGCCAAAGAAGATCCAAAGAAGAAAATCCTGGCTAACTATGAAGCCATTTAGAGTCCGCTAGTGAATCAGATGATGAAGAACATGCAGTATATTCCTAGCATGGGACTGGGGAAATATCACCAAGAAGTTCTAAAGCAGCCTAGTTTGGTGGTGAACAAAGGAAAGAATGGTCTCAAGTACACTCCTCCAACGGTTAAAGGGAAGAAAGAGTTGAGGATGACTAGGAAGATCTCCGTCACTTACTACCCTACTCTCAATGGATAATTTGTGAAGGAAGGAGAGGATTTCCCCTTTTGTGGAAATGTGGAGCCGTGTTTTGATGAAACCGCCACCAAGATGCAACCAGGATTTGAAATTTTCTTCCAAGACGAGTTCGATTGGGTGACTCATGAAGTGGAACAACAGAAAATGCTAGTTAAAGAAGGTGACCGAGATAGTTGCATCACTAGGATAGCAGAAATTGCACTGATTGAGACTGGGTCTTCCTCTGATGATCCTACAACATTGATCCAATCAAAGGGGGCATTTAGTCATCGAGTTCTCATGAAGAGAGAATGGGAGAAGAAGATAAGGCTCACCTGGAGTCTACTGCTTCCCATTGATTTGAAAGGTTTCATTTGCTCTCTCCTACAAGAGCCAAGAGCCCGAGAGTTGCATGAGCTCAAGCCCCATCCTTTCAGAGGAAGAAATGTGTATGCAAAATAGAGGAGAGCATAGAGGATGATGGTTTGTATGTACTGTGCCCGAACCAATTGCAATGGAAAGGCTCGTGAAGGTGGTCAAAGATGTGACTGAGATACTGGGATGGCATCCCTCAACAGGCTCGAAAAGATAGACTTCATAGAAAAAGGATTGAGTAGCCTCCATCGATCTTCACCCCTCAGAAAGTTCAGCTTCCAAGAGCATGAGATTGATCAAGTGGTATTCATGAAGAAACAGACACCTGTCTAGAGGAACCATTGTGCCACTAAAAAAATAGAAGCAATTTTCTCAGAAGGCGAAGAAGGCCCTTTGCCACATCTCCTCATCCATCAAGCCACTGAACCACTTATGAACTAGACAAGCATTGGAGAAAACTTCAAGTCTGCTCATGCTATTGAGTCAACCGGCCTGATTACCCCTGGTGAAAGGATCAAGCTAGTTATCGAGTCTATAGTCGAGTCTATTGTTTATGATTCTGTTTCAATCTCCCCTTTTAAGAAGAGTCCTGAGTCCTTGTATGATGAGTCTGTTACTCCTTTCAAGAATAAAATTTCTGATTCATAGTATGACTTGCCTCCTTTTTCCGATGATGATCTTAATAAATATCAAGAATTAATAAAGTGATGCAAACCAAAGAAAGCCCAACCCATCCGTGAGGATACTCGAGTTATTAATCTAGGAACTGACTAATGCCTTCAAGAGGTAAAAATTGGCATTACCCTTGATGACGAAGAAGCGGAATAGATGAGTAATCTTCTGAAGGAATTCGTCAAGGTCTTTGCTTGGTCTTATGAGGATATGCCTGGTATCGAACCCAACATTGTGCAACATCAATTGCCGACTTACCCTGGGGCAAAGCCGATAAAACAGAAGCACCAAAGAATGTGGCCAGAATGGAGTGAGAAGATCAAAGAAGAAGTTGTGAGGCAATGGAATGCGGGTTTCTTACAAGTGGTAAAGTACCCCCAATGGTTGGCCAATATTGTACCAGTACCGAAGAAAGACGGAAAGGTACGAATGTGCATAGACTACCGAGATCTTAATAAAGTAAGCCCTAAAGATGACTTTCCATTATCTCACATTAATGTATTGCTGGATAATATGCCGGGGCATGCTTTATAATCATTGATGGATGGATTCTCGGGATGCAACCAAATAAGCATGCACCCAGAGGCTCATGAGAAAACAACCTTCACCAATCCATAGGGAACCTATTATTACAAGGTGATGCCTTTTGGACTAAAGAATGTTGAGGCAACCTATCAAAGAGCAGCGATGGCCATATTGCATGACATGATGAACAAAGATGTGGAAGTCTATGGGAACGACATGATAGTAAAGTCTAAAGATCGACAGGGGCATATTCTCGCACTAAGGCGATTCTTTGAAAGAATCAAGAAGTATTAGCTAAAGTTGAACCTTCAGAAGTGTGTATTCGGGGCAACGAAGGGAAAGTTAGTAGGCTTCTTGGTGAGTGAAAGAGGCATTGAAGTTGACCCTATAAAGATCAAGGTAATTTAGGAAATGCCCACGCCTAGGACTGAGAAGCAAATACGAGGATTTCTGGGTCACATCCAATATATTAGCAGATTCATATCTCAGTTGACGACAATCTGTGAACCAATTTTCAAGCTGCTAAAGAAGGATCAAACCACGAATTGAATGACCAATGCGAACAAGCCTTTGACAAGATCAAGGAGTACCTTATGAACCCACCAGTATTGACACCACCAGTGGAAGAAGAACCACTTCTGTTGTATCTGTCCATGGGAGAGTATTCCATGGGTTCTTTGCTAGCACAAAAGGAAATGGAAAAGGGGGTAGAGAACGCCATATATTACCTTAGCAAGAAGTTTCTGGAATATGAGACCCGATACACATCTTTGGAAAGAACTTGTGTTATGTTGATTTAGGCAACTAAAAGGTTACGACACTACGTGGTTTCCTATCCAGTGCATTTGATCTCAAACATCAAATATCTCTTCAAGAAACTAGCCTTAACAAGAAGGATGGCCCGTTGGTTACTTTTGCTATCAAAATTTGACATCACCTATATTACTCAGAAATCTATCAAGGGCCAGGTCATAGCTAATCATTTGGCTGCTCACCCCAAAGGAGATGGAAGGTCCTTGGATGATGCCTTTTTCTGATGAAAGAATCACAGTGGTAGAGGAAGAAGATACGGTTAATGAATGACAGTTATTCTTTGATAGAGCAGCCAATCAGAAGGGATGTGGTGCTGGAGTATTGCTTGTCACTATTGATGGCTTTATTTACCTTCGTCATTCTGCCTCGACTTCCCATGTACCAACAACATTGCTGAGTATGAAGCTTGTGCTTTGGGACTCAAAACTACTTTAACCATTGGGGTTAAAAGGATCAAGGTTTATGGAGATTCATCCATTGTCATCTGTCAGACACAGGAAAAGTGAAAAACTAGAGATGAGAAGCTGAAGCCATATCAAGAGCATCTAAAAGAGGTGATTGAACACTTTAAGAAGATTTTGTTCGAAAACTTATAGAGCGATAGTAACAGGTTTGCTGATGCCCTTGCAACCTTGGCTTCTATGGTAGAGTGCAACTCTATGGCTAGAGTCTGACCATTTTTGGTAGAACAAAGAAGCAGGCCCATTTATCAGAATTCAGTGAACTCTCTCACTGTGGATGGTCGGTCTTGGTTCGTTCACATAGTGGATTTCATCAGGGAAAGGAAGTATCCAGTTGAAGCAACTGACAGAGAGAAGAAGTTTCTGAGAAGATATACCACACAGTTTATTCTCCAAGAGGATCTGTTATACAAACGGTCCTAGGACGGAATACAGTTGGTGTGTGTAGATGAGGAACAAGCTATAATTATCATGGAAGAAATTCATCAAGGTCTTTGTGGACCCCACATGAATGCCAAGATGTTATCTAAGAAGATCCTAAGGCTGAGATATTATTGGAACACAATGGAAGCAAATTGCGTAGACTTTATCAAAAAATGCCACAAGTGTCAGATATTTGCTAACATCATATATATCCTGCCAACTGAGTTACATTCGCTCAATTCACCTTGGACATTCTCCACTTAGGGCATTGATATCATTGGAAAGGTCAACCTTAAAGCATCCAATGGCCACTGGTTCATCTTGGTAGCCATTGATTATTTCACTAAGTGGGTAGAAGTTCAGTCCTATGCAGTCCTCACATCTGTTAAGGTGACCAAGTTCATCCAGGAAAACATCATTTCCTGATATGGAGTACCTCAAGAATTGATATCAGATCAAGGATCCCATTTCTGGGGCAAGAACGATAAAATATGTACAAAATTCAGTATTAGACGGCATCGCTCTACCACTTACAGGCCACAAACCAATGGGGCACTAGAAGCAATTAACAAGAATATCAAAATCATTCTACAGAAAATGGCAAAAACACACAAGGATTAGGCTGATAAGTTACCCCTTACTTTATGGGCATACCGGACTTCTATATAATCCTCAAAGGGGGGAACCCCTTTCTCTTTCGTATATGGGGTTGAAGCAGTTCTACCTGTGGAAATCCTGGTACCATCCCTGAGGGTGCTTCTTAATAGTCAGCTACCTAAAGGAGAGTGGGTGAAGGCCATACATGACGAGCTCAATTTTCTTGATGAAAGGCACATAAAGGCCATGGATAATCTAAAGAAGTATCAACAGAGAATGGCTAGGGCCTTTAGCAAGAATGTAAAGCCTCGTAACATTGAGGAAGGCGAACTTGTTCTTCGAGAACAAAAAGTCCCAATTCATGACCCAAGAGGAAAATTCAGGCCCAATTGGAGCGACCCATTCATTGTCAAAGAAATTCTACTAGGCAAAGCTACGAAACTCATAGACCACAACGGCGAAGAAATACCCGGACTGGTTAACATGGATCAACTTAAGAAATATTATGTCTGAAAGGGTGAATGGCTTGAACTACGTCAGACCTGATTCCTTCCGAGGGATACGTAAGCAACTTGACATGTGCAAGTGCTGTCGCAACCATCTAAGGCAATAAATTGGTTCATTGATTAATAATCAAAGTACCTTAAAAGATCATCATAGTTTGTATCCCCCAAGAATCACCATTTGGCATAAAAGGCCATTAGGTATCTGTCATCGACCCAGTGGTCCGTCACTTCTTACCCAGGATTCTATCCCCCAAGAATCACCATTTGGCATGCAGGGCCATTAGGTATCTGTCATTCACCTATGGTCCATCCATTCTTATCCAGGATTCTATCCCCTGAAAAGAAAATTGCCACCCGGCACCAGTTTATTCTCCACCCTTGATTAGTCAAAGTCAAAAGAAAAATAGAAGATCTTGATGCGACATCGGTAAAGGCTTGTTTAAATCATTAGCTAATGAGTAATGCTTTGATAAATCATCATATCTCACTGTTTGTGTTAGTTTCAGGAAAATTCATGGGCTCGTTGGATAAGACGTTAAGGAAATGGACCTTAAACATAAATGTGAGGGCACCAGGATTGCTAGAATCCATGAATGTGTCATTTCTTAGCCAAGTTGGATGTGTGAAGCTACATCACCAATTACTTCGACAGGTGCTTCAACACTGGGATGCTGACCTGCATGTATTTTGATTTAGATTAGCGGAGATTTGCCTAACTCTTGGAAGAATTTTAGGTTTGTATGCTATCTCCACCCAAAGGCAATTTGTTCCAACCCTCTTTGAAGAAAGATTGCTTAGAGGAAATTTAGGATTTCTTCGGATGGAAAGAAGAAGTAAAGCAGTTTGTCAGGTATGGGAAGATTGACATTCTGAAAGTGGCTCAGATCTTCATCCAATATCTACCAATGGGAGGAATCCATCAGCAATGATCCCTGGATGCTGACATGAGCTATGGCCATAAATTTGGACTTGATCATTATCAGGGAAGTCCTGCTATTTTTCAGATTTGGATTCTCGAGAAACTGATGCTCACCACACAGTAAGGGGAAGCCCACTCGGAGTTTTTTGTTACCGAGATAAGAGAGAAGTTCTGGCATTCAACCTTATCACCGATTGGGAAAAGTTCCTACATGAAAGGACTATGTATGATGTCGCATGGAGGTGCCCAGGGAAGCCACAAGAAGATTTTCTGATGAAGACTCCTAGCCACAACTATGTAAAATTGATGGGATTGACTAAGATGTTATGTTATTTACTTATATATATCAGTCGACAATACGGGATCGAGGAGATGGACCCAAAAGAGTTTGTGACCTTTCACCCACCTCAAGAATTGTCTCCCCACCTTGTTAATCACCCATCTGTCTATGGTAGGAAAGTGGTCCCCCTTTTCATGTAATTCACATAATAATGGAATAAGGAAGTATTTAGATTTTCGTGTTATCCCGGTTATTCTAATTATGACTTGAGTTATGGAATTGATTGTGCCTAAGCATTGCAAACAAAAAAAAAAAGGGAAGAAATATTTTCTTTATGCCAAAAGTAAGTTTTCATAGAGATGCTGAAATAAAATAATGAACAAACAAGGGGAGGAAAGAAGAAAAAAGAAAGAAAATATCCATGTGTTTGTGTTTGCAGGAAATATATGAACAAATCCCTATGGGTTAGAAGCCATCATTTGAACCATACTCTGAACCATCCTCATAAAGCGCCGGAGAGTATGCAGATGCGACTCCAACCTGCTCCAGCCTCTAGGTCAGGTCCTCAATCCATGTACCCTGCCAGGCAATCTCCCAATCCTTGGTAACTATCATCTTGCACAGGCTATAGTGCATCCTCCTAATCTCAGTATAGAACTTCAGGGACACCTGAGGAAGAGCATATCAGCCAAAGAAGTCAAGAGTTAACTGGAAAATGATCAGATACTCACATAATCATAAGGAATAGGCAGCCTAAGGGAAGTGTCTACATCTGTGTTCGGCTCCAAAAGATGAGGGAGACTGAGGTTGGCCACGTTGGGATAAGTCCAAGTAGGGAAGCCACAAAAGGGGACATTAGAAACTCTGAGAGACCCGCTGGCACTGGTAGAGGGCCTTGTTTGTGAAGGATCGGTAGCATTGGCATGCATCTGAATTGCAAAAGGATCTACACGTCTCACTCTCCCCTGAAAGAACATCAGTCAAGACCATAACAAGGAAGAATTTGCAGGAAATACTCAAGAAAGGGCAACATACCACTGGACCATTGGGTCCGAGAGAGGTGCACACTATCTCCTCCTCCAGGAAGGCTCCGTAGTCCCTATCTGGATCAAGAAAGGAGTCCTCCCATACTTCGTTAGCCAAGTACTTCATCTCGTTTGTAGGGACAATCTTTGGACAATGCATAGTGGGTGGAGGAAGACCGAGAGAAGGACGTGGATCGATGTCTGACCACTGGGGTACTACCCTCTCTCCTAAGTACCAGGCATGGCCCCACAGGCCCTGGAAAAGGACTCGGTTCTCAGATAGTTGATGAACCCAATTGACTCTCTCAGAATCTAAAAACACAAGGTCATGGAATGGTCTCCAAGTAGTCTGCAAAACCAAGGAAGGGTAAGTACAACATCAGGCTAATAGAATTTCAATATTAGACATGGCATACCTCAGTGAGATCGTTCAAAAGAGAACGAGCAGTGGTCCCCTGAGGATGGTGTCGGGCCTGGATCACCTGGTTATCTCCCCATTTTTTGGCCAAGGGGAAGAAGAATGTCTTAGGATCCCTTAGTTTAAGGGCTATGGTTCCCAGATGCTCAAAACACCAGAGCTATTTCAAGAAATCAAAGTAAGAAAGTGTAGACCAAATGACTGAAAGAAAATAGATATGAGAAGGAAAGTTACCTGGGGATGTAGCCTGCTCCCTTGAGGCCCCTATCCTCATAAGATAGTAGGTCCAGGGACTGCAGGAGATATGCACAGGCAGCCCCACCCCAGTGCCAAGTATCTACTGTGTGAAGATCTTTGAGGAAGAACACCAGGCCTGATATCTACTCCCCCTCGAAGATCACTGAAGAGGCATTGGCCCACGGTAAATAGCAGGAAGTAACGTGCTATTTGAGACATGTTGCCTCGATTCTCCCCCAAGCCAACTTTCCACCATCGGGCACTAATCTCCCCTAGGCAGATGCACGTCTGGATGGCTTTAATGGTGATACCGGTCAGATCTGTGAACTCCCTGGCAGTCGGGAATCCTGTGGGTAGGGTCATAGTTCTACCCCCAAATGGAATGCCCATCAAGGCATAGAAGCACATAGGCATAATGGTGATCTAGCCGATAGGAAGGTGAAAAGTGTGAGTACTCGGCCACCACCGCTCCATCAGGGCCCCCACTAATGCCAGATAAAACTTTCGGGTCTTTGCAAGGGCCCGTCGGTACAGGTAGGTATCATCAACCATCTCCTTCACCTTACGAGGGAGCATCCTATGCCAGGATTGAACCATGTTTGGATGGCTATTGGAGGACAATGTAGGCAGTTCCTTCCCCTCATGCTAATGGAAATAATAAATAAATAATAAAAGAAAAGAAGTAGCAAAAAGAAAAAACAATACAAAACAAGAATAAAAGATGGTCAAAATAATGAATGAAATGTAAAGATGTACCTAGGAACCCCATATGGAGTTGCCGATGTGATATTGGCTATTGTGAAGGGTTTGCCCGTAATACCAATCGGCCCCACCCTCATCCCTATGGGAAAGACTGCTGTAACTCTCGAGCTGAACCTCTCCCAGAGTCTTCCTCTTCCTCCTTTTAGCCATATTTTCAGAAATTACAAAAAGCCTCTGAAACTTTTAAAAATTATAAAATGCCCCAGAAAGTTTCTCAATTTACACAAAAGCCTGCAAGAATGTCAAATTCTCCAAATAGCTCCTCCCTCAAGAACAAGATGAATATCTTCAAGAACTCCAAGAGCAAAATGAAGAACACCAAGAACAAGAGGAAAAACTTCAAGAAAAAGTAGAGGGTTCTTGGAACTCACTTCACTCAGAAAAGTTAGAATGAAGAATGGACAGGGGAGGGGACCCATTTTATACAAAAAAAAAAAATTAAGATTCCAAATCAAGCATCAAGAATCAAATTCTAAACCAAAAATCAAGAATCAAGAAAAAATCAAGAGAAGACATAATTTACCCGACCCCAGGCAGCCCAATCTCATTGACTCGGCTCCAAGTGGCCTAATTGCACTTATTCAGCCCCAAACAGCCCAATCTCATTGACCCCACCCCAAGTGACCCAATTGCATTTACTCAGCCCCAGGCAGCTCAATCACTTTTATCCGACCCCAGGTGGCCCAATGTTGTTAACCTGGCCCCAAGAGGTCCTTTTTTTTTAGTCGGATCTGAGTGGTCCGATCTCATAGACCCCTAAACTGGCACATGTGAAGCCTAGCTAAAGAAAATCCAAGCATCAAACTTTTTTTACTTATTGCAAGATTGGAAGAACAACGAATTCCTCTCTTGTAACCATCAGTCCCAAATAGTTCAGATTGGCTCGAAAGACCTAGCATGGAGACCATATTCCCTGAACTGGCACATGCGAAGCCTAGCTAAGGAAGAATCAGGATGAAAGTACTAACTTTTTGTAGGATTTGAAGAGCAGCGAATTCCTTTCCCCCAATTGGCAGCCCAGTAAGTCCTAAAACTTTAGATATATTATCTATTGCATTTTTTTTTAACTTTGTCGTAACTGAGCAAGATGATGGCAGTATATGCTCTTGGTGATAAAATGTGGTCATTCTTTTCTTTGCCCTTCGGCAGTTGGCACAGGTCTCGGCTAAAGAGGGGCATTCTGTAGACACCCAATTTTGTCACCCTCCTTTGGCTATGATGAAATATGAATCTTGGACGTGACTTTCAACTTCTGACCAATAGACACTTGAATCCCCTTTCAGAGTGAAATTTTCCTCCCCTCCCCCCTCTTGATTTTTTTCTAATCTTCAGAGCGATCTTCGACAAGATTCGAAAACTCATTCGGATCTTCAAAGTTTTCTTTGGGATCTTGAAGATCTTCAATCCAAATTCTTAGTTAGATCCAGTTTTTAGCCAAAAACAGTATGTTCTTGAGCCACCTCCCTTGAGTGTTCTTGAGTTTTCTTGAGGGTTCTTGAGCGTTCTTGAGATAGAAACCCCCCCTTTTTTGAGGTTCTTCGGGTCTATGAAGAGATCTTTGTTAAGATCTAAAACTCTGTTCGGATCTTCAAAGTGTTCTTCGGGACTTTGGAGTTCTTCAATCCATTTTTAGGTCAGCCCTTTTTTTTTCAGAAATAGCCTTTCCTAGCCGAACCTCTGTCCAAGTGTCCCTAGAATATTTACAGAAATAGCTATTCCCAGTGGAAGCTCTGTTGAAGTGCTATCTCAGCCTAGCCCCCCCTTAGCCTATCCCCAGCGGAAGCTCTATCGGAGTGCCACCTCATCTTACGCCCAAAAATAGCCTTTCCTAGTCGAACCTTTGTCTGAGTGTCCCTGGAATATTTTCAGAAATATCCATTCCCAGCAAAAGCTCTACCGAAGTGCCACCTCAGCCTATCCCTCCCTTAGCCTATCCTTAGCAGAAGCTCTGCCAGAGTGCCACCTCAGCCCAAGCCCAGAAATAGCTTTCCTTAGCTGAAGCTCTGTCTGAATCCAAATCCGAAAATAGCCTTCCCTAGCCAAAGCTCTATCCGAATCCAAATCCAAAAGTGATCGTTCCTAGCTGGAACTCTGTCCGAATACTATCACAATCAGCATCTCTCAAGAAAAGAAGTTGGAGATTAAGACCATCTTCCCCTGAGCTAGGAGAATCCAAAAGACAGTCCGAGCCGATACCAATCAGGGGCCCACCCCTCTTGACCCGAAACAAGGGTCAAATTCAGGTATAATCTCTCTCCTCATTTAAGCATAATGTAGATATCTAATAAGCCTTGTTTTAGTGTATATAATAGTTTGAATTCAATTAATGTATATATGTGTGATAATTTAGCCATACATGTGGACTAGTAATAATTATGGAAAATGTTCGTTCTCAAGCATCTAACAAGAAAACTGGTTGAATCGGGAAGATTGGGTGCTTAACACCTTCCCAACTCTATAACCTGACACTTACACTAAATCTCTAGACTAGACCAAATTTTGGGCCCTTTTCTCAGGAATCGGGCCCACCCCTGGGTCCTAGGCCTATAACCCTAGCGACTCCAAACCCCATTTGTATGATCCCGATTGCCAAATTGGACCCTTATCAAAACTCCCATCTCAAATGATGAATTTTACACTCTTGCGAAATAGGCCTCCACGTATCTCTAAGCGACGATATGGAGGTGTGGGGCCCTCAAGCGAAGCACACATGATTCGAACCCCTCCCCCTCACCATGAAGGTGAAGAGAGAGAGAGGAGAGAGAGGACGGGGATGCATGGTCCAGCCCATCTCCGGCCGCTTCCATCACAGTCACTACCCTTATAACCATGGTATGCTAACATCATTGATTTCATCCGAGATGGAAAATACCGTGAGGATGCAATTGACAAAGAAAAACAATTCCTAAGGAGATACACTACCCAATTCATACACCACAAAGGCATTCTATTCAAAGATCATACAATGGAGTACAACTGGTGTACGTAGATGAAGAACAAGCATAAGAAATTATTAGCCGCATCCATCAAGATATATATGGAACCCACATGAACTTTAGAATGTTGGTAAAGAAGATCCTAAGATTGTGTTACTATTGGAACACCATGGAGGCCGATTGCTTCGAATACATAAAGAAAAGTCATGAATGTCAGATATATGCAAATCTCATCTACATGCGACCTTAAACCTACACGCTCTAAGTTCACCATGGCTTTGCAACTTGGGGCATAAACCTCATCGGTCAGTTCATCCCCAAGTCTTCCAATGGACACGAGTACATTATCATTTCAATAGACTACTTCATCAGTTGAGTGAAGGCATAGTCATATTCTAGATCTTGAGGAATGGATTGCATAAGAAGATATTGATTTATGATTCTACAAGGAAAGTAAAATGAGGTGCGGCTCAATCCAAAAATCCTCACATAGTTATCACCACCATACTTCATCACCATCTTATCCTCCAACAACCAACAGACATGCCAATGAACCTCCCAAGAATGCACATTTTTTGGCCATACAACCCACTCGTCATATGTATAGTCATCTTCAATATTGGCATGAGACTTATATAGAGATGCACAAAAGTGTATGTTGGCGATAAGGTTAACCAAAACCAGACGTTCAACAAGCCAAATCTAGGGTAAGAATGCCAACTATCAATTCAACACATACTAAGGCATAAGCATAAGTACAATAATGAAGGGGAATGAAAGTGGGATACCTGAAGCAAATAGGGAATTCCCATGAAAGATTCCCTATGATTGCACTCTCCATAGCTCATCCAATCCAGGAAAAACATGGTCTCAACCAAAACAATTGGTATGTTGTCACATCTCTCTTTCAATTGTCTCACAATGTCAATAATGACAAGAGAAGCACCGTTACAACCCATTTTTAGGAGATATGTGTAATAATATATAAAAGGAAGGTGTTATTAATCAAGCAACCCGAAGAAGTTCATGATGTTTTCATTATAATCACGCTTCACCGAAGGAGCAATCATTACGCTCTAACGAGGAACAAAAAATAGTGTTTGAATTCATCGTATATGGGGCATACCTCACAATCATTGAGAGCACGTGGAGATCATGATCCCACACCCTGGCAACACCAAAGAGGAGTTTCCAACTCAGCTTGATCTTTTGCATCTCGAAAGTAGGATGGAGATAGTATTGACTTAAGACTTCAAGGTCCTCCTTCACTATATCTTTCATCGACTTGTTCAAGGCCTGTGCATTATAAACAGCTACAACAGTACCAAGCAAGAGATTTAGGAGATACCTACGTAGGAAACATTCAAGTTACAAAGCTTACACACAAGGTAAAAGAAAAAAAATTAGAAGAGAGAGAACAAGTAAAACCTTGAATAAGCTATAAGGGTTCCAAAACCTCAAAATTGTAGAGAATAGAGCCCTACAGGTCCAATTTATAGAAAAAACCCCCCCCACAAACCCCATACATAGCTTCAAAAAGGAAGGATTTGGAAAAGGAAGATTTCAAAATGGAAAGGAATTTGGGCGGATCCAATGCGCAAACAAAAAATCTGATATAGTTCATATACCACTGACATCGGCCTATGAGCACCTTATGTTGACTCTAACAACCACTGTTGGACTAGGAAAATGTGCATATGCCCATGTCACACCCATGCTCAAAACCTCGGACTAATTTCAACTTTTGGACACATGTGATGCACCCAATGTGATAACTATTGGTAACTTGAGGATTTCTTGGCTCACTACGTGGAAGGGTTATAAATTCTTGAAAAATTCAGTGTAAGTCTCCTATCCTTGAGGAAATTCACCTGAACTCCAGTAGCGTAATACACGGGAATATGTCTTATACAGTTGTACAAGTCCAAAAGTCCATTGATGCAACAAGTTGGAGTTGTCCCAACCAAATTGGGCACAATTACCCACACCAGTAGGAATAGTGTGACAAAATAGATTAATTGGCTGTGGGGCCTGGGCCCACACACCCATGCACCTCAGACGACCTCTCATAGATGGTACAACTTACAAATGGATAGATTAATAGGTTATATCATCCCAAGGTGGGCCCACTAGTGCCAGTTGGGAAATTAACCCAATAATGGGAGAAAATCCATTTATTTCCCAAACATGCCTTAATGAACTTAAGTTACCATATATAGAGTTATTAACAAAACCCATTTAATTCCTAAACAGACTTATTAAACTTAGGTTACCATATAAAGTGTTATTAGCAAACCCATTTAATTCCCAAACAAGCCTTAGTAAGCTTAAGTTATCATATAAAGAGTAATTAGCAAAACCCATTTTATTCCCCAAACAAGCACTAGTGAACTCAAGTTATTATATAAGGAGCTATTAGCTCATTCATTTCATTTCCCACCAAAATTAAGATAAGAGAAGGAGAGAAGGGAGAAAGGAGAAGAAGGAAGGAACGTAAGGGAGAAAAAGAAGGTTGGAGCAAGAGAGGAGGTCATTTCCACTCACCTACACCATTAAATTTGAGTTTCATCCTCTCTCTACAACTCATGTACACTTGCTCTCTATCTCTCTCTCTCTTACCCTATTTATCTACCTAGGCTAATTGGGGAGCCCTACCCGAAATCCCCATCTCCCACCTACATGATTTACAAATTAAGTTGGGGAGTTTGTGTAGGAGGCCTAAATTAGCCAGTATATGCACTCACATATGAGTATGGAGACCTCACATATGAAAATCCCGACTTGAATCCCCAAATTAGGCAACCTAAACCCTAGATTTGGGAATTTGACCAAATCCTCAATAATCTACCACCCAAACTAAACTATAAGTTGGGGAAATGATGTAATGTACCTAAAATAGGGAATTAAGGTGACAACAAATAAATTGGAGACCAATGGTGTTATACCCGGACCCTAAATTCCTCTTTGCGACTATAAGCAGACGAGACACTAGAGGATACCAGTATGAATGAGTATTGGGTAGCTATTGTCTTTGCCAAGAAGGGAAGGATGGCCCCATTAGTACCTGTTACTCATGCTCAAAGAATTAGAAGGGTTTCAAAATACAAAAATGGAGGTCAGTATAAGCCTTCAGACCTTAGAGGGAATCACACGAACTCTAATAGTAAAATACACAAAAAGGGGGGCCACACACCAAACACACCTGAGGGAGACCCCAGTCAGCCAATGGGTTCTGTCCCACACAAAGTAGACCATATCAGCCTACACCGGCTGATGCCCACGGATAGGCTTACACTAGTCGGTGAGCACCCTCCAGTGAGTGTATTGGCCAACTGATTAAAAGTAAAATCAATTTTTTTTTTAATGAAAGGTAGTGTTAAAATTGATCGATCCAAGCCGATATGGAATTGCATCGTATCAGTATCAACAGAGATCGATAACAATCTGCTTCTTGAGATTTAAATCTATTTTGGCAAGAGATTATCCTAGGTTTTTTGTATGTCTTGCACAAGAGAACAAATAGAAGAGAGTGAGCGTTGGAATGCTCTGGAAGGGGAGTCTTCGATGCCTAAGTTAGATCTCTCTGGAAACAATAGTTCCACACAAAAAGGAAAAGTTTCAATCCCTTTGAAGGGGGTTTACATGCGTATTTATAGTTCCAACTTGGTAAGCGTCCCAGTGTTGGTAGGAGTCCAAGCATAGTAATAGTTTGAATTATATTTGGAGAGTGCATAATATCCTGACCTGTGGGGGATTTTCGTTCATTTTAGGGATGATTAGGAGTCCTTTTAGTTGACCTTTCTGGTTTAGGAAAGATCCGTTTCTTGCCTTGGAGGTTACGTATTTGATTGGGAGTGGATCTCCCTGTGGTGATTGAGTTTCTTTCTCCATCTAGGATTCTCAAAGCACCCATGAGTGGCTCAATCGCTCGGTTGCCAACCTATGGGTGTGGACTTGGCAGTACTAGCCCTTGAGCTGGTCTTAGTTTATCTTCTTGATCTCTAAGTCTGTTTCATCGGTTTGGCCTTGACTTACCTCGCCTAGGATCGATTCCACGTGTCGTGCTAGTATTGACGAGTATATTTTAAGCATAACAAAATCTTTGTAACCTAGTGAAACTAGCCAACTGGCCAATCAAACTTCCCAAATCGATGTGTTATGAATTAAGTAAATTAGTTGTTTACCAAAAAGGAAAAGAATTGAGTAATTCCCTTCCCGAATATAAATCTCTCCACTTCAAGAACAGAGTAATAATTAAAATACTTTCACGGAAGGATCACTAACAGAATTACATGCAACTCACCGAGTTTTGATTGTCTTTATTTTTTTGGGTACAAAGATTATCCTTTTAATGTGAACAAACTGAGTGTAGCTGAAATGAGAATGTTGAGAGGTATGTGCGAAAAGACCAGGATAGATAAGGTAAGGAATGAGAATATTAGATATGAAGTGAGAGTTGCACCGATCTATGACAAACTCCACGAGAGCAGATTGAGGTGGTATGGAGGCCCCAGTACGGTAGAGTGAATAGATTTATTGGGAAGATGCTAGAAAAAGTAAGGGCAGACCTAAGATGACTATTAACGAGGTGGTTCAAAAAGATATGCAAATTGTAGGGCTCAACCTTAGTATGGCTTCGAATAGAGTTTTATGGAGGACAAGAACCCATGTTGCTAACCCCCTATAAGGGACGTTTCCATGATGTGTATGTATATTTTACGATACCCTCCTAAACTTATCCCCGTATTTTCTCCTTTTAACTTCTTTACTTTCTTACAACATTGGATCCATGTAGCCGACCTTATTCACTTAGGATAAAGTTATGTTTATTGTTGTTGTCGTAAAAAGTATCATTTTAATAAAATTGGAAGGCGTTTTGGATAGTTTAATTTATATTTCCTTTCAATCATCAAAGATGATCTGGTACCATTCGGTGTAGCTTGAAAACTGATAAACCACCTCTTTGGACTTTGCAGCTCCGATGGGGACATCTTCCATCACTTTCTCATGACCCTTGGGATAATAAATCCCCGTCTTATGATGTGGGATCCACAATGACCCAGCACGACCGTCCACTTGGCAATCATCCTTATCGTCCTCTGCTTTGAGCCCTGCTACCACCCCTTTCAACTCATAAGATGATGATGACGAGCTTTCCCTATGATAGCTTTTATGCTGTAGCGTCCTGCAAAATAACAAGAAAATGGGATAAAGCCATAAAATAAATAAATAAATGATATGTAACGGATTGAATCGGTATCCGCCGGGACTGGGATCCATCCCGTTTGGATAACTATAACCGTGATACCCTTTGAATGCAAACTGATCCGATGAATTAAATTGAAAATTTTCTTTATTTGGGTACAATAATTGACTAAATTGGTATTAACTTCGCTGCAAGGGGAAGCAGTCAAAAGAAAGGTGAGATATCTGATGGATACAGATTAGCCCATATTCCTTCAGTAGGAACCATCTATTATGAACGGTACGACTAGGACTCCACGTAAGTGCAGTTAATATAATGAGTTCTCTCTTTTTGTGCATTACACATAGGTTTCGGGTGTAGTTTCAAAAAATAAAGCTAAATTATCAACCAAATATGGGTAAAATATATTGATCAATCCACCTACCCTATCTTAAAAAAAAAAAAAAAAAAAAAAATGATTGCTGTCAAAAAATGCCAAACGCACTTGATAGAGTGTGGAGCCTTAAAGTCCATTGCTCAAATAACAACCTTCTCATTCTCATCTTCCTCCCCCTCCCTCCGGATCCTGATCTCCAATTCAGACTCGTGCAATTCTTGTGCAATTCTCTTTGTGCACGTGACACTTGTAAATTTTAAAGATCCAATGGTTGTAAAAGTTTTTGGAATTCAAATCCATTTTAATCTCAAATGCCTTAAGCTTCTATAACTGTTCGATTTTGAAAATGTACAAGTATTACGTGCACGAAGAGATTGTACAAGAATTACACAACTAAGAATTGGAGAAGATCTAATTGCCTCTCCCCCATAGATCATAAAATTAGATAGGGTAGGTACCGATAAAAAAAAGTAGTACATATAGTGTCTATAAAGATATGAGTATGGTTATTTAAGCAAAGCACAAAGCCAAAATGAATGCATCTTTCCATTTTGAAAATGTACAAGTATTACGTGAACGAAGAGATTGTACAAGAATTACACAACTAAGAATTGGAGAAGATCTAATTGCCTCTCCCCCATAGATCATAAAATTAGATAGGGTAGGTACCGATAAAAAAAAGTAGTACATATAGTGTCTATAAAGATATGAGTATGGTTATTTAAGCAAAGCACAAAGCCAAAATGAATGCATCTTTGGATTAGAAAACCTTGAGAAGCTTGGAATTGAGGGATTGGACTCCTCTAACCGTTGTTGTTACCATCTTTAGAGGAGAGGAGAGGATAGGAGATCGTATTGTGTTGAGCCTGCTGCAGAGAAGAGAGAGCTCTAAAAAGAGAGGAAGAACACAAACACTTTTTCCTTGTGTTGTGAGGTTGGTTGGATATGGAACTTTTATAAGTGGCAAGCAAAGAATGGTATTAGTTTTGAATGGATAAAGTAATGGCACCAATTCCAATGCGATCGGCAGCTGAACCCTGAGAAGTTATGGGCTCTTTAAGCTAATCAAACAACCGTTTTGGGATAAGTCGGGACTGGGGGTGTTTTTGGTTGGTGAGATTGTGATGAAATCATTGCTGTTTCATATGTAATAGATTACGACATGGACGTCTTTTTTTTTTTTGGCCTTTTTCGTGGTGTGGTGTGGTGGGGTGGGGACTGGGGATTGGGTAAGAGAAATGAACGTCTCCACTTGGATCACAAGACTAACCTCCACTCTTTTTAGAACAGAGCCTTAAAAAAGAGTTATCAAAGCCCCTTTTTTTTTTTTTTTTTAATAAATTTCATTGATAAGAAATGAGGGTTTGTACATAAGTGTAAGAATTAAGGTTTTAGGATAAGGTTCACTTTGTAGTAACCTAACATGTTATAGTTAAAAGATAGTCTTGAAATTCAGCAATCACTCCAAATTGCCCCGAGTCTCTATCTTGCATCAATGGCATGCTTTATGCCCATGAGCATAAAAGTCTAAAACTATAAGAGTGTAAAGTTATTGTGGTTGTTGCATAATAAATGTTGTACAGTAAATTATTTCAGCCTTCCGCTACGTCTTACACAGAAGAACAAACGAAAGAGAATGAGTGTCGGGCTGATCCGGCCGAGGACTATCTGATTTCTAAGTAAGATCTTATGAAAAACAGTGATTCCTATAAACAATGGAAAATTTCTCTCCCTCCTGAAGGAGGCATACCTGGGTATCTATAGTTGAGGAATGATGGCAGTAGAGAGTCCTAATTCGGCAAGTCTCCTATAGTTGGTAGGAGTCCAAATATAGTAAGAGTTTACTGGGAGAGTGAATATCCCAGTTGTAGGAGATCCTCATATTTTCGTGTGCTTCGGGAGATCTCTTCCCTTCCAGGGAGGGATTAGAGTCCTTATAGCTGTTCTTTCTTGATTATGATGGATTTGATCCTTGCTTGGAGATTACATGTTGGATTAGGTGTGTATATCCTTGTGGTTGACGTGTTATGTTCGTGAGATCCCACAAATATCGAGTGCCGAGCGACTCTGGATCGGCAACTCGGTTATTGACTCACCTTTGCTGAGTGTCAGACAGTTGGCCACTACTCAAGCCTAAAGGTATGGTCAGCTTGACCGTTCAGATGTAGCTCAAACGTTGTCTTGCCTGGATTTCCAACCGTAGTTCGAACATAGGTCGTTCGTTCATGTGCGCTGAACCTCCATAATTTAGCCACTCAGTAGCTAGCCCAATCATGGGCGTGGGTTGATACTGTCAAGTCCAACCTAGAGAGTAGTTGTAATACCCTACTTTTTAAACCCGGTCTGATTTCGCGGTTGACCCGGTTTAACCGTGCAGGAACCAAACCAGAGGGAGTTAGAGCGGGTTCCTTATGGGCTATGATGGCACGGGTGACCTTAAACACCTGCTGGCCCGACAAGTCCGAGCCAGTGCCAGAAGAGACGGGAGTGCCCAAGCCGTGTACATGCACCTACCATAAGGCCATGTACGGATAAAATAGGTATTATATCCGTATTTTAAGGTATATACGTATGCTACATCGTATGCCAGGGGTGAGGTTCGTGCCGAGGCCCGAACCCTATCAAAATCCCAAGTTTTGGCCCTTAGGTGGGCGGACAGGTGGGTGCACCCACCCACCTGAGTGACCCATCCATGTGCACTATTCACTTATTTAGGAATTATATATATAGCTTTATGTTTTTCTTTTCTTTCCATTTATGTCACTCGTACGTTGGTGAGGATATTAAAGAGGAGAGAGAAAAGAAAGGGAAGAAGAAGGGAAGAGAAGGAAGAGGAAGAAGGGAAGGATTTTAGCGGCGCCGAAGCTTGATCTTCCCATTCCGGCGCCGGGAGAGTGATCTTCAACTCTAGATCTACAGTTAGAGGTAAGCAAGGTTGGGTTTTGTGAACATTCACCATACCCAAGCTTTAAACCCTTGATTCGAGTATGGTTTCTTGAGATCTTGTAAATCCCCTTTGAAATGATGAATCTAAGGTTTAATAGATGATTTACGTGTTGATTTTGAAGGATTTGAAGAGATATTGACAAGGTGGAAGGAGCATTGTGGGTTTGAAGTGATTTGGAGGGTTTGAGGTTGTTCTTGAGCAAAGAAGGTAAGATGGTTTCCCATCACTTGAATCTAACCTAGATCTAGGTTAGAACCATCCTATAGGACCTTGAAGGTGTGAAGAATGGGTGGGGAAAAGCCCCATTTGATTTCCCAAGGAATGGAGAAAATGGGGAAGAAACAGGGTGTTTCCCGCCAAGACCGGTGGGTGCAACCGGTGGGCCCCTACCCGCCTGTGGGCACCCACCTGAGAAGGCAGGGGGCCTTCGGGCACAACCGGCTGGCCCAACCGGCGGGCCCCTACCCACCGGTCCTAGCAGGGGCCCCTGTCCCAATCGGCGGGTGGAACCGACGGGCCATACCGGTGGGCCCCTACCCGCTGGTCCCAACCGGTGGGTAGGACCGGTGGGCCAGACTGCCCACCTGTCTGACACACCCGTGTGGCCCCGAAGGTGATTCTTACATCCGATTGGACCCAAATCGGACGTGTGACCTTCTTTTAACGTTCTAAACATGATTTTATCATCGGATCGTGTTAATTGTGATTCTAAAATGGTGAAGTACTAACCCCGCTCATTTATGTTAGGTTCACCAAATCCTACCCGATTCGCATCGGATCTCACCCGTACCGAACGGGAATCCTTGTACGCTACAGGTAAGTGGGGAGAGGACGTTTGGCCTTGTTTCAAGGCATTTGAATGTGGACATCAT
>NW_024868176.1:75126-171609 GCF_013358625.1 Macadamia integrifolia
CGTACTGCTTTTAAATTGCTGGAGTCAGCACCTTTATTTTCAGTCATTTACATTTCTGTTGAGAGCCGGTGGACGGCATTGTCTTTACTTTTCTGAGTACTCACGGTGGGCCTTCTCCGACAGCCCTATGGGCGTATCGCGGGAGGGAGTTCGCGGCTCGTACCAGGAGTATTTGTGCACTGTGATTGTAGTAGCACTAAAACCAAGGACTTAGTAATGTTGCTTAGGTGGATGTGATTTAAAATGTATAGCATGGCATGTAGTGCTATGATGTGTTGTGATGTGTGGACTGTTGTGTGGTCCATCTTTCTCCTTACTGAGCTAGTGAGTTCATCCCACGTATACACCCCTTTTTAGATGATTTTATAGGTCATACATCTGAGGAGCATGGGGTGGGTCCCACAGTCGAGTTTCCTGAAGAGGACTGGTGGACCCCTGAGGAGTTAGGGCACGGCACTGACTGCTCATGTAAGAGCTGTGCTGCGGGACAGCAGTTCTGAGGCCGAGCTGAGCTCCACCTTTGAGGCCGTGCTGAGCTCCACTTCTGAGGCCGAGCTGAGCTCTTCTATGTGATGCCAAGCTGGGCACGACCCTTGATGCCGAGCTGAGCTCTAGCCTTGATACCGAGCCGAGCTGTGTACTCTGATTGCTTTGGTGGATTTCCTTCTTTTTGTGTAATTATCATGCCTTCGGGCCAAATGTATATAATTATTGTATCACAATTCGGGTATCAAGTATTATGGGCTATTCACAGGTAAAACTTAGTCTTCCGCTGATCTGATGAGTTTATATTAGTTGTGTGTATGCTGTGGTGGAATACAGTATCTGATGATCCTGGCAGGTTTGGGTTAACCGGTGTTAACTCGGTCACTGGCCCGGTTCAGTGTGAACGGGGTGTGACAAACGGTGGTATCAGAGCGTGATGCTCTGCTCCACTCACAGCATACCATTAGAATCCCGTAGACTCTATAATAGGGAAATGGGGATTGGGTTAATGTAAAAACTTTTAAGATTAAAAGCCAAAGAAAGAAAGTATATAAAGGGGTTGCATTATATGTTGCATTCATGGCATGCGTGAGTATAGATAAAAGGGGATTAGGTTGGAGATATAACCTATAGAGTACTATTTCGACGAAATTTCGGCAGCATAACGGCGTAAAATGGGATTTCCAAAAATTTACACACAAATACCTGATAAACAACAGATAATATGACATAACAATGATCAAGTAGCAAAATACACAACTAAACTACACAAGTATTCTACATCTGAATTCACCACAAAATCCACTGTCCAAAAATATATTATTCCATAAATGAGCCCAGTTATAGTACAAATACAAGGAATGATAAGAAATGAAACATACAACAAAGTCTATAAAAAGGGAAAACAGCTAAACAGCTGGTGTGGGCGAGCTAAGCCCTCACTGGTCGTCGTCATCATCATCGATGATCACCACGTTCACCGGAGGCCTAGAGTTGACGTCGAGGCGGTGATCGTAATAGTCAAACCTCGCGTTCACCAGCCGTACCTCCCTCTGAAGCCGGCCAAAATCTACTGAGATAGCATTGGCCGTGGTGTCCAAGTCCTGACCTAGCCTGAGGAAGGAATCCTCCAAGGTGGCCTGCCTCTCCAGGATGCGTTCCTCCCTGGAGGCACTCTCGTCCAGCCGTCTCAGTAGCTGAACCTGGCCATCTTGCAAGGCCCGCATGGAGGACACCATGCCCTCGAAGTTGTAGACACCACTCCCAGGTGGTGGAGCTCCATGTGGTGAGGCTGCAGCTCTGGAAGAACTGGGACCAGGACCTCTCGACTCCTGAGGCGCCTCCTCAGGGATGCCACCACCCATCAGATCCTCCTCCTCGTCCTAAGGAACGTAGTCCTCATCCTCCTCACTGGACTCCTCCTCCATGAGGACATCCTCTATAGGGGCAGCCCTCCTACCCCTACCTCTCTGAGCTCCTGATCTCGGAGGTGAATCCATGAGGGTCTGGAGACCCATCCTCAGAAGGTTACTCCGGTCAAACCTATCAGCCGGAGTCTTCCCCTCCTCGCCCCTCAAGTCCACCCTGAAGAACTCGAAGATCCTAGTGAGGATCCTACCATAGGGGAATCCTCCATCCTCAGGGTGGGAAGTGTGGTGCTCCATCGTCCTGAGAATGATGTAGGGGAGGCACAAGTGCTCGCCGCCTCCCTCAGCGGCCGTGAAGATGCAGAAAGCGATGAAAGCCGCCATGAAACCCACCTGGTTCTGATGACCTCCTCTGGGGAGCAGGTTGAACTGGACCAACCGGGAAAATAAGCCAACCTCAGGGTAGAAAGACGTCTCGGACTCTGGACGGGTGCTGGTACCGCAGATGGTCTCGTAGATGAAGTCCAGCGTAGCCAAGCTCATGAATGGTCCCAGAGGCTTACTCCTGTGAGGACTGTAGTATTGGTGTCCAGCCGCTGATATACCCAGGATGCTGGCCAAGGTGCCCACCGTCAACTGGATGTCCACCCCCTTCACTAAGCTGCTAATGGTGAACTCCCCGTACGGATACGACACCTCCAAGTTGCAGTAGAACCGACGGACTAGCTGCTCGTAGCATGGTCGGTCTACATGAAGAATAGAGTCCCAGCCCAATGCTGAGAACCTCTCCTCAAGCCGAGCCTTGTGGAAGTCCTCGACTACCACGGTCTTCTCCATCATCACTGACCTCTTCAGGAAGTTAGGCCAGTTGGCTGCTGCCTCTGCACTAAGGAAGTGCTCCTCATCATAGTCGGTAGGGTCAGACTGAGCAGGTACGGGTCTCCCTGTGCGAGGGGCTGAAGAGCTGGTCTCCGCACTCTTCCGCTTAGTAGCGGTGGTCTTACGTCGTACGCCAGAGGAAGATGGTCCCTTGCCGGTGCGAGATGACATCCTGGCAAGAAGAAAAGAAAGTGGGGTTAGTAAGTAATGGAAAATGACAGCATTAGAAAGGGGAAATCCAAAACCAAATTCATGCAAAACTGGAACGGCGACAAGCTAGAAATGATAGGGAACCTATGGACATGATGCACGGAAAGCGACAAAGGAGAAACATGCCAAAACAGTAAAATGACGGCAAAGAGCATATTAACATGAGAGGATTCGATTGCAATGCACCAACTCATTCACAACGAAGTAAAAGCTTTAAACCCTAGGTCTAGAACGAAATGCCATAGTAGCGGGATCATGAAAGTGCAAGAACATACCCAAATAGACTATGGAGTTCCATGAATACAAGTATGGGATGAAAATCAAGGAAACCAATACAAAAAGAGGGATTTTCATGGCAATACATGGGGATTCCAAGCATAATGGATGATTCATGAAATCTAAAGCATATCAAGCACAAAACAAGTGAAATGCATTACAAAGGAATCATCAATTGGAGAAAAGGATAAAAATTGTAAGAAACCCCCAAATTTGGAAACCTAGGGCACGAATTGGGGTTTTCTCCAAATGAAGAGATAAAATTCCTATAAACTACAAATGACCACAGTAGAAGCATCACAATCACATGGAAATGCTATTCTATGGTGAAAAATATGAAAAGGAAACCGAAAAAAGTAAAGCTTATGCATGCATTCTACCCCAAACGGAAATTCTGAGAAAAGAAAAAAAAGAGGAACTTACTTGAAGGAGGGAGAGTTGACTCTTCTCTAAAGCGCCGAGTGGATGAGTAGACTCGCGAGTAGAAGCGCCGAGGAGACCTCCAAGATCGCCCAAGGAAGAAAGGAAGAAAGAGAAAGGAGATGGGGAAAGAGACAAACAGAACAGGGTCTGTAGGGCCCTGTTCGTGTTTTTACACGGGCAGGACCGGTGGGTCTGACCGGCGGGCCCCTACCCGCAAGTGCCACCTGCCCGTGTGAGGCACTAGGACCTGCGGGCTCGATCGACGGGCCCCTACCCGCCGGTGCAGCCCACCGGTTGTGAAAATTTGGGAATTTTGAAAAAAAAAAATTTCTCTTTTTCTTTTCTTTCCTGCTCTCCTCCTAGCATGATTGCATTGATCCTCATTATTGATTATTATTCCTATGATTAATGTGCTATGGTCAAGTGGGACCATTGACATATCTGTTGGGGCCTTTGCCCTGTATCTTGGAATTAAGCTGCGGTTATTTACAGGCTATCATACACTACAACACCTTATGTGATGGCATATGATTGTGTGCCGAAATCAATTCTACGGAGTTTAACCAATATGGTGTGTGATATGTTCCAGGTACAGGGATACAATGGTACGTACTAGATCCGGTAGTAATGCCTGAGGTACCTCGCGGGGTCCTCGTCCGGTCGGTCGACCACAAAATCCCAGGAGGTCCCGCTCTCTGGGGCATACCTCACCTCCACTATCTCCAGAGACCCTTGGTCAGGGTGGGGCACATGGGGACCCACCTATGACTACACTCCCGGACCCTCCACCGGTCATTACACCAGGAGATGTTGCTACAATAATTCAGCAGTCCCAACAAGCTTTTCAGCAACAAATGCTTCAGCAACAGCAAGCATTTATGACTGCCATCCAGCAACAGTTAGACTTTTTTCAACCGGGTCAACCTCCCCGGGTACTCACTCCATAGGACCCGCCTGTAGGGTCGGTAACGGAACCACAAGTGGGCGTTACACCTCCAATCCCACCATTCGGTGTTCCTCAATATGGGATGCCTCCTCCATACTCCTACTATCTTGCCTATGCTCCTAACTTCCCGACGACGAGTAATACGTCAGGGGTAGTGGAGTCATTCAAGAGGAACTTACCACCTGTATTCTCTAAGGTGGGGAGTGATCCTCTGGAACCGGATCAATGGATCCAAGAATTAGAGAAGATATTTGAGGTGCTTAAGTGCACGGATGCACAGAAACTCATTTGTGCTGGTTTGCAACTTAAGAAAGAGGCAAATTCTTGGTGGCAAGCCTCCAACCCTATATTGTTGGCTGCTCATCCAGAACCCACTTGGGAGCAGTTCAAGGAGTTGTTCTTGGACAACCATTATCCGCGCAGTTTCAGAGACCGAAAGGAGACTGAGTTTATGGCCTTAGCTCAAGGAGGTAAGACTATCCTTGAGTACCAACAACAATTCAAGAGTTTGTTCCATTTTGCCCCAAGGCATATGAGGACAGCTGAAGAGAAGGCAGCAAGGTTCCTTAAAGGCCTAAAGGCATCTATTGGGTCTGTACTTGAGGTACTGGATTTGACCGAATATGGCCAGATTGTGCAGAAGGCCAAGACCATGGAAGATAAGCAAAAGGGTGAACAATCCCTCACTCCTGGACTGTGGAAGAGAACAAATCCATTCTCAGATATGGGAAATTCCTCCAAATCATACCGTGGATCATACAGTTCTGGGCCTATGTATAGGCAGCCCTATAGGCCATCTGGCTACCCTCCTAGACCAGTTGGTGGTTCGGGTTCCACCTCTTTTCGCCCGAACACAAGTGTGGCACCTACAACTCCAAGGCCACCTCGACCTCCATCTACAACGGGTCAAGTGCAGAGGGGCCCCACTCCAGTTCTGACATCTCAGATTCGTTGCTTCAACTGCCATTCATATGGGCATTATGCGAAAGGCTGTCGGGCCAGACCAGCCTTGCCCTCCAGTCAGCCCTCTGCGTACCGACCTCCCTTAGCTGGGGGAAATCAACCGCAGGGAAGGATGTATGCTCTGTCAGCTGAGGAAGCTGAGGCCAGTACAGAAGTAGTTGCAGGTACATTTTAAATTAAGAAATTCATTATGATTAATATTGATGACCTGCTGAAATTATATGCATTGTTATACTAGGTATCCTACCCATATCAGGCATACCAGCCTATGTTTTATTCGATTTAGGAGCTACTCATTCATTCGCATCTAAGAGATTTGTAGAGAAACTTGGGATGTCACCCAGGATCCTAGACCATGGAATGATTGTTAGTATGCCTACTGGTAAAGTTGCACAGTTGAAGGAAGTGTATGGGCCGTGCCCAGTGGAAATTAGTGGGAAGAATCTTGATGCGCAACTCATTAAGTTTAATATGCGGAATTTTGATGTTATATTAGGTATGGATTGGTTGTTGGCTCATCGAGCTAATGTGATATGTGCTGAAAAGCTAATAAGGGTGACAGATGACGAAGGGAAAGAATTGGTATACCGAGCAGATCCCATAAAAAGAGTGAAGAAGGTCCTTGTCTCTGCTCTTCAAGCGGTAAAATTGCTAGAAAGTGGATGTCATGGTTACTTGGCATCGGTACTTGATGTTGATGCAAGGATTACACCTCTAGATGAGGTAAAGGTCGTTAAAGAGTTTCCCGATGTTTTCCCAGATGATCTGATGCATTTACCCCCTGATAGAGAGTTAGATTTTGCCATAGACTTGACTCCTGGACCTTTGCTTTGGGATTCTAATAATGCATCCAAGGTCTTTTGGCCTTTGGTGAATGTATGAAATATGGTAGTTAACTTAGAGTTATCCTCCTCAAGTTTCTGCATTTTAGAGGTTAAACCTTCTATCATCTTGTTTACAGAACGAACCTCTTTTTCTATGTTAGACTTTTCAGTCTCTAGTTTTAAGCTTTCTTCATATAAAGCTTCAAATGCTTGTTGAAGATCATCATCATTAGATTCATTATTTGAAGTATCTAAATAATGGGATTGATAACTTACCTCTTATTCTTCATCTCCATGAGCCATTAAGGCAAGGTTTGTGACTTCTTCATCAGAGTCACTTTCATCTTCATCCGATGAGACTTTTTCATCATTTTCTTCATCCAATAACTTGGATATTTTGAAAGCAATGAATTTGGGATGTGCTTTCTTGAAATCTTCATAGAGATCCATTTTATGGGTAAGAAGTGAGCCCATTAATTCATATAGGCTTATCTCGTTCAAGTCTCAGGCTTCGTTAATAGCAGTCGTCTTTGGTTTCCACTTAGTAGGTAGTGACCTAAGAATTTTCCTAACCATCTCAAAGTTGGTGTAAGTCTTACCAAGTCCTTTCAAGGTATTTACAATATTAGTAAATCTAGTAAAGATGTCGAGATTATTTTCATATCCATGCATTTTAAATAATTCATATTCTTATATAAGCATCTCTACTTTTCTTACTCTTGCCGCTATAGTACCTTTATAAGTTACTACAAGTGTATCCCAAATTTCTTTAGCATTTTCACACATACTTACTCTGTTGAATTCTTCTCATTTAAAGCACATTGAAAATAGGTGAGAGCCCTAAAGTTATATTGAAGAAGTACTAGATCGTCGGCTGTCAGTTCAAATTCATCCTTTGGCATCATCTTTCCATTTATAATTTTGGTGATGACGTATGGTCCTCTTTCTATAGTTCACCAAACAAGAAAATTATATCCACAAATAAAATTATTAAATCTACATTTTCAAAAGGAGAAGTTTTCTCCATTGAAGTATGGAGGCGTAGATGCATCCATTCCTTCAGGTGGTCCTTGCAATGTGGCCATGGTCTTTGACTCACGTTAAGACTAAAATAGTCCTAAAACTTTTGAGCTCCTGCTCTGATACCAATTGAAAGATAACCTTGAGGGGGGTGAATAGGTTATACTAGTGAAAATTTAATCTTTTCAAAATAATATCCCCAAGTGTGATTGCAAATTAAAATATTACGAAATAAGTAAAATAAACACAACACCAAGATTTATAGTGGTTCGACTCAATCCAAGTCTAGTCCACTCCCTACAAGTTCTAATTTTAAGGTAATCCACTAGCTCTTCCCTTTTAGTATAGTAGGTAGGGAGGAAACACATTTACAACTCTTTTTCCAGGATAAGAGAATCCCTTACAAAATCTCCTTTACAGGTACAAAGAGACCTTTATAATTTTTTTCACATATAAGAGAATCCTTACAATCTTTTTATAGGATGAGAGGGTCCTTTCAAATCTCTTTGCAGGTAGAGAGAGACCTACACAATCTTTTAAGGATAAGAGAATCCTACACACTTGTTAGAGAGAGACCTACACAATCTTTTAAGGACAAGAGAATCCTACACACTTGTCTAAGTATAGTCTAGAACAATTGTGTAAACCAAATGTCCACTTCTAGAGTTCACCCAACTCTTGGACAAAAAAAAAATTTAAGCGGAATAGAAAGGTTTAGAGTTACCTCTTGTGTGGTATGTGAATGAAATGCAATGATATATAAGTATGCAGCTTTTTGTCTTCCCAATGCTTGTAGAATGCCAAATAATGGAGAAGACTTGCGTAGTGATAGTTGAGTTCTTCTTTATAGATATGCTCAAACAGCAAGACTAGAACTCAAACATATAACTTTCTTTTCTTCACTCTAATCCTCAATTGATACACTTGGATGTGTAGTATTGAATGTTTTTGAGGTAATGAAACACTACCCAAGTGTGGGTATTTATATAGGCAGAGTCTAGGCTTTATTAGGGTAATAAAATCACCCAATTTGGAAGGAGAATAATTTCTAACGGATAGAAATTTTCTCAACTGGAAATTGCTGCTTCCAAGTCCAGTTGTGTAAAAGTAGTCGTTAGACTCAAAAATAGCCATTACATAGCCATTGGGATGTTTAGAGGTGAACCGGTATTAATCCGACAAATCGATTCAATTGCCATATCCGACAGTTGTTGGTTCCATCCGGTAGTTGTTGGGTGGTCTCTATTACCATTCTCTGATGAAAAATAGATCACAGAGATCAAACAGTAGTTGCTGCTTCGATCCGGCAGTTGTTGGTTGGTCTCTGTTCGTGTTCTGACTGTTGTTATATTGACCAGTTGTCAGTTGACCACAAATTTTTGGTCCGACCTTGGATTAATCTGAAATTAGTTGCGTTGAAATTCTGACTTGATTTTATAAAACTTTGATGAAGGGTTCATATCTTGATACTAACTTTAAGGTTACCCAAAATGCCCTTGAGTTAGGTCATTATGGTTTTCACAGAATATTACTCAAACATATTTATCTTAATATGTTTCTAACCACTTAGAGACTTTTATACTTGGTCAAGGTATGTCCAAAGGTCATTCTAGTATGATGTTATATAATGCATGATGTGTGTGCATGTATATATTGAATTTTATAGATTACATATAAACAACCATTCTATCCTAGAGGTCTTCTTCTCCACTTGAACATTAAAGTCTTTATCTTGACTTCTACTCTTGGCACTTCTTCTTCCATTCTTCTTGTTTGCAATTCCATGAATTTGAGCTTCATGTTTTGACATCTTGAAGCTTTAATTCTTCTAATACCTTCTTCAAGCATTGATCCAAACTTGTTGATATTCCTCATTTGATGACTTCAATCTTCATTTCTTTGTTTCATTCATCAAATTCGATCTTTGATATGAAGTCTCTACAAAGCAATACTTGACAAAAAATTATGCAATACCTTCATATGTTTGTTATCATCAAAACCAACTATAGGAGTGTGGGTATATCCCTAACATATACATCTTTGGAAAGAACTTGTGCCGCACTAATTTGGGCAACAAAAAGGTTGTAACATTACATGGTAGCTTCTCCAGTATGTTTGATCTGAAGGATGAACCCAATTAACTCCCTCTTTGAGAAACCAGCTCTAACAGGAAGGACGGCTCAATGGTTGTTGGTGTTATCAGAGTTGAACATCACCTATGTTGCTAAAAGATTTATCAAGGGACAAGCTATAGCTGACCATTTGGCTGCCTACCCCACGGAAGATGGAAGAGCCCTGGATGATGCCTTTCCCAAAGAAGAAATCACAGCAATAGAAGAAGAAGACACAGCTAATGAATGGTAGTTGTTCTTCGATGGAGCTGCTAATAAAAAGGGGTGTAGGGTAGGAATATTGCTTATCACCCCCGACAGTCTTTATTTACCTTCATCATTCCGCCTTGATTTCCCCTGTATCAATAACATTACTGAATATGAAGCTTGTGCCTTGGGACTCGAAACTGCCCTGACCATTGGGGTAAAAAGGATCAAGGTATATGGTGATTCATCCATCATCATCTATCAGACGTAAAGAAAGTGGAAGATCAGAGATGAGAAACTGAAACTATATCAAGAACATCTAGAGGAAGTGATTGGACACTTTGAGAAGATCTCGTTTGAATACTTCCAAAGGGACAACAACCGATTTGCCGATGCCCTTGTAACCTTGGCTTCCATGGTAGAATGCAACCCTATGGCTAGATTTTGACCATTCTTAGTGGAATAAAGAAGCAAATTCATTTATCAAAACTCGGTGAACTCTCTCACCGTAGATGGTCGGTCTTGGTCTACCCATATTGTGGATTTTATCAGGGAAAGGAAATACCCAGTTGAAGCCACAGAAAGAGAAAAGAAATTTTTGAGAAGATATGCCACCCAGTTTATCCTTTAAGAAGTCTTGTTGTACAAGAGGTCCTATGATGGAATACAATTGCTGTGTGTAGATGAGGAGCAAGCTGTGACAATCATAGAGGAAATTCATCAAGGTCTCTATGGACCCCATATGAATGCCAAGATGTGAGCTAAGAAGATTCTCAGGCTATTATACTATTGGAACACAATGGAAGTAGACTGTGTGAGTTTTGTTAAGAAATGTCACAAATGTTAGATATTTGCCAATATCATACATATCCCACCAACGGAATTGCACTCACTTAGTTCTTCTTGGCCATTCTCTACTTGGGGTATTGACATCATTGGGAAGATCAACCCCAAAGCATCCAATGGCCACGAGTTCATCTTGGTAGCCATTGATTACTTTACCAAGTGGGTGAAAGCTCAGTTATTTGTAGTCCTCACATTTGCTAAGGTGGTGAAATTCATCCAAGAAAGTATCATTTCTAGATATAGAGTACCTCAAGAGTTGATATCGGATTAGGAATCCCATTTTTGGGGGCAAAATCGACAAAATTTGCACGAAGTTTGGTATCAAAAGGCATTGTTGTACTACTTACAGGCCACAAACCAATGGGACAGTAGATGCAGATAATAAGAATATCAAGGTGATCTTACAGAAAATTATTGAGACACACAAGGATTGGGCGTATAAGCTATCATTGGCTTTGTGGGCATATCAAACTTCTGTACGATCCTCGACAGGTGTAACTCCTTTCTCTTTGGTGTATAGGGTTGAGGCATTTCTGCCTGTGGAAATCTTGGTGCCATCCCTGAAGGTGCTCTTGGATAGTCGACTACCTGAAAGAGAATGGGTGAAGGCCAGACATGATGAGCTCAACTTTCTCGATGAAAGATGTATAAAGGCCATAGATAATCTAAAGAAGTATCAACTGAGAATGGCAAGGGCCTTCAACAAGAATGTGAAGCCCCATCACATGGAGGAGGGTGAGCTTGTTCTTCAAGAACAAAGAGCCCCAATTCATAAACCAAGAGGGAAATTCAGGCCCAACTAGAGTAGCCCATTCACTAACAAAGAGATTCTACTAGGCAAGGCTGTGAAAATCATAGGCCACAACGGCAAAGACATACCCGGACTAGTCAATATAGATCAATTCAAGAAATATTAAGTCTGAAAGGGTGAATAGCCCGAACTATGCTAGACTTGATTCCTTTCAAGGGATACGTAAGCAACTTAACATGTGCATGTGCGGTCTCAACCATCTTAAGGCAATAAATTTGTTCCTAGATTAATAATCAAAGTATCTAAAAGATCATCATAGCTTGTGCCCCCCCAAGAATCACCATTTGGCATGCAAGGCCATTATACATCCGTCATCCGTCATCCGTCATCCGTCTATAGTCCTCCAAATTCTTATCTAGAATTCCATACCCCAAAAGTCACCACTTCGCACCAGTATGTCAAGGCCAGTTCATTCCCAATCCTTGATTAGTTAAAAAAATATATAAATAGAAAGTGTTTGATGCAACAATGGTGAAGGTTTGGTTGTGTTAATAGCTAATGACTGATACTTGGTAAATCATAGCTTCCCTTTTTTTTCTGATGGCTGCAGAAAAAGTCATGGACTCATTGGATGAGATGTTGAGAAAATGGACCTTGGACATAAATATGAGGGCACCAGGACTATTGGAATCTGTGAATATGTTGATGCTCAGTTGGATCGAGTGTCTAAAACTACATCACCATGTACTCTGACAAGTGCCTCAACACTAGGACATCAATCTTCATGTGTCTTAGTTTGGATTAGTTGAGATCTGCCCAACTCTCAAAGAATTATGAGTTTGTATGCTATCTCCACCCAAGGGCAGGTTAATACAACCATCTTTGAAAAAATATTACTCAGAGGAAATTTAGGATTTCATTGGGTGGAAGGAGGAAGTGAAGCAATTCGTTAGATATGGGAAGATTGGCATTTTGAAGGTGGTCAAGATCTTCGCTCAGTATCTATCATTGGGAGGAATCTACCAACAAAGATCATAGGATGCTTATCTACATTGCATGATAGCTCGCTATGTTCTCCGAACTCCAGGACGTGGTGCACCACTTGTTCTGATAGAAGTGGTAAAGCAATTGAAGAAAGGAGGTGATAACATCCCTACGGTCCTTGTGGAAAATGCTCAAGGGATTTGATGACATGAGCCATAGCCATAGATTCAAACTTGATCAGTATCAAGGAAGTCCTACAATTTTCCAGATTTGGCTCCTTGAGAAACTGAAGTTGACTAGGCCATTGAAAGAATGCCACCTCGGAGCTCTTTGCTACCAAGAAAGGAGGGAAGCCCTGGAATTCAAGCTTATTGTTGATTGGAAAGAGTACCTACGAGGAAGAACTACAAATGATAATGCATGGAGATGCCCAGGGAAGTCACGAGCAGATTTTCTGATGAAGATCCCTAATTACAACTACATCAGGTTGATGGGATTGACTCACATATCCTTTTACTTACCTACGTATATTGGATGACAGTATGGACTGAAAGCAGATGACCCAGAGGAGTTGGTGAACTTTTACCCACCCCAAGAATTGTCTCCCTATATTGTCACCTATCTATCCCGTTTATGGTAGGAAAGTTATTTCATGTAATTCACTTAGTAGTAAAATGAGGAAATATTTGGATTTTCATATTATCCCAATTATTCTAATGAATATTTGAGTTGTGGAATTAATTATGCCTAAACATTCCAAACCATAAATAAAAGGAAATTTTCTTTGTGCGAAAGATAGGTTTCCATTCATAAAATGCTAAAATAAAAAAAAATGAACAAACAGGGAGAGGGAAAAAAATAAAAAAAAGATATACATGTGTTTGTGCCTACAGGAACTATAGGAACAGATCCCTAAGTGTCAAAGTCCTCGTCTGAACCATACTCAGGGCCACCCTTATGGAATGACGAGGAGTCCATGGGTGTCAATCCTGAATCTGCCAACCTTAGGGTTAGATCCTGAATCTGTGCTTGCTGTTGGGTGTTCTCCTACTGATAGGAGCTGACTTGGCTCTCTAATGCAACAGTCCTTCTATCCTGAGGATTATGAGAGATGGTCAAGAAAAGAGTAATAAAAGAAGAAAAAAAAAAAGAGAGAAGGGCAAAGGTACCTTGTTGATCACCATCTCACACAAGCCCTGATACATCCTCCTGGTCTTGGTATAGACCTCTGGAGACACCTAAGAAGGAGCATATCAGCCAAGGGAGGTCGAAAGCCAAGCAAACAAAGGATGATTAGAAACTCACATAGTCATATGGAATGAATAGGCAGCCCAAGAGAAGCATCTATGTCCGTTCACCACCTCAAAAGATGAGGGATGCTAAGATTGGCTGTGTTGGGATATGACCAACTTGGGAAGCCATAGAAGGGAATGGTAGCTATCCTAAGGGATCCACCCGCACTAGTAGAGGGTCTGGCTTGGGAGGGACCCGTAGCACTGACATGTGATTGAATGGTAGAAAGGTCTACATGCCGTGTTCTCCCCTAAAAGAACATTGATCAAGGCTAAAAGGAATGGAAGACTAAAGGTGATACTCAAGGAAGAGAAACATACCACTAGACCGTCAAGACCAAGAGGGGTGCAAACAGTCTCTTCCTTAAGGAAAGTCTTGTAATCCCTATCCTGCTCAAGGAATGAATCATCCCATATTCCACTGGCCAGTCTCTCAATTTGGTCCATAGGAATGCACTCAAGACAATGTATGGTTGGTGGAGGAAGACAAGGAGAGAAGCGTGTACCAGCATCAGACCATTGGGGTATGACCCTCTCTCCTAAATACCAGGCATAGCACCATATACCCCTGAATAGGACTCGATTCTTTGATAAGTATCTAGCCCGAGTAACTTCATCAAATTTTGGGAGCATAAGAGGATGGAATGGTCTCCAAGTGACCTGTAAATTCAAGAAAAAATAAGCACGGAAAAGGACATAAGGAAATTTAATAAAAAAGTATGACTTACGTTTGGAAGCCCTTTCAGCAGGGAACAGGCAGTGGTCCCTAGAGGACAACATCGGCCCTTATGTACTCGGCTATCTCCCCATCTCATAGCTATGGGAAAGGGCAATGCTTGAGGGTCATTTAGTATGGGAGCCATAATCTCCAGATGCTCATAGCACCAGGGCTGATTTGAAAATCAAAGTGAAGAAAGGCAACCAAATGAAAAGAAATGAGTATAATAACAAGAGATTACCTAGAGGATGTAGCCCACTCCATTGAGACCTCGGTCTCCATATGATAACAGATCCAGAGACTGTAGAAAATATGCATAAGCAGCCCCACCCCAATCCCAGGTGTCCACATCTCGGATATTCTGGAAGAAGACAACCATGCGAATGTCCACCCCGCCTTGGAGATCACCTAAGAGACACTGACCCACAGTGAACAGAAGGAAAGAATGGGTCACCTATGCCATGTTACCAATGTTTACCCCCAGGTCGGCCCTCCACCAATGAGCACTGATCTCGCTAAGGAGGATACATGTCTGATCACCCTTGATATCTATGCCTGTCAAGTCTATGAACTCCCTAGCTATCAGAGTCTCAGGAAGGGTCAAGGGCCTCCCCCCAAATGGTATGCCTATCAAGGCATAGAACCACAGGGGTATGATAGTGGTCTCACCAGTAGGAAGATGGAAGGAGTGAGTATGTGGCCACCACCGCTCCATCAGGGCCCCTGCCAATGCCAAGCTGAACTTCCAAGTTTCTATGGAAGCCAATTGACTTAGGTATGATGAGTTAACCAACTCCTTCACTCTGTAGGGGAGCATCTTGTACCAATCCCGAGCTGTGTTTGGATGACCATATCTGGCCAAAGTTTGTGGTACTCACCCATCATGCTTCTGGAATAAAAAATAATCATAACAAAAAAAAAAAAACAAAAATATAATAATAATACGAGAAGTAAAAAATAATGAATGAATAAAGAAAAATGAATAAAGTGCAAGGACTTACCCATGAGCCCCATACTGAGTTGTAGACATGATTCTGAGTATTATGAAGTGTCTGTCTGAAGTACCAGTCCACAAGGCCCTCATTGTGGACACCCAATTTTGTCACCCTCATCTGGCTATGATTAAATATTCGTGACTTTCGACTTCCGACCAATAGAGATGCTGATGGAAACATTCCCTTATCCAAAACCCTATAAATCCCTATACGGGAGGGAAGGGGTCCAATTTTGACTTTTTATATATGAAGGAATCCGATCAAGATGACCATATAGATGGATAGTACTTAGAAATATGATTCAACCGATATATCATACGCTAAGATTGAACCGACGAATCTCCAACAATCATTATTGGAAAATCATGTTTTTCTGTGTGCATGTCGAGCCTTCCAGCACATATGCTGCGCACACGGACAGTCCCGCTGGAAACCTGTAAAAATCCCTCACCTAACCCAAACACCCTAAAATTCATCCCCTACCTACCCAGATAACCCCGAAACACTCCCAGGTCTGAAAACCCTAGAAATTCCTATGCAGGAGGGAGGGGTCCAATTTTGATTTTTCATATATGAAGGAATCCGATCAAGATGACCGTACAGATGGATACGGCTCAAAAATATGATTTTGACGATATATGATACACCAAAATTAGATCGATGGGTCTCCGGTAATTATTCCTAGAAGATCACGTTTTTCCTCACGCATGTCACATACACCTGCCCAACCGGCAACCCAACCGGCCGGCCCAGCGAAGCCAGCCAGCCTAGCCAAGCCAGCCAGCTCATCCAAGCCAACCAGCCCGCCAGCCTATCCAAGCCCTGCTTGGCCGCACACCTGTGCACGGGCCGGTCGCACACTGTGCATGGGCCTGCCGCACATTGTGCACGGGCCTGCCGCACGCTGTGTAGCGGACCCGCGCACAGCGTGGGCCTGCCGCACACTGTGCGTGGGACTGCAGCACGCTGTACGTGGGTCCGCTGCACGCTGTGCAGCCTGCACACTGTGCGCAGGCTTGCTGCATGCTGTGCTCAGGCCTGCCGCACACTGTGCCTGCATACCATGCACATCTAGCTCGCACACAGTGCACATGGCTTGCACAGCATACACATTGTGCCCGTACACCATGCACACATGGCCTACAAACCGTGCACACATGGCCTACACACCGTGCACACATGGCCCGCACACCGTGCACATGGCCCGCATACCGTGCCCACTGTGCCTGCACACCATGCACATCGCTCGCACACCTATGCATTTGCACAACCGTGACATCACCCGCACCCCTGACAAAATTTTCTCTCTCCTCACTTTTTCAAAAACTACATTTTCCAAACTTTCTCTCTCCTCCCGCTTTTTTGAAAATTTCCTTTTTCAAGCTAAAATTTCTCTCTCCTCCCTTTTTTCCTAAAAACCCCCTTTACCCACTGGACAAAAGCCCTCCCCACCCATTTTTGCCTTCAACCCCCCTTTCTACCCATTGGACAAAAATCCTATCTCTTCACTTTAGGCAAGAGCCCCCATTTCGTCCACTGGATAAAGGGATTCCCCCTCTCCTACTTGGTTGAAAAAAAACTATAAATACCTCACCTCTCCCTTAGAAACAACACACCAAAAAACACCTGAATCCCCTTCCAGAGTGAAATTTTCCTCCCCTCCCCCCTCTTAATTTTCTTCTGATCTTCAGAGCAATCTTAGTTAAGATCCGAAAACTCATTCAGATCTTCGAAGTGTTCTTCAGGATCTTGAAGATTTTCAATCCAAATCCTTAGTTAGATCCAATTTTTAACCGATAATAGTATGTTCTTGAGCCACATCCCTTGAGTGTTCTTGAGTGTTCCTGAGCGTTCTTGAGTGTTCTTGAGATAGAACCCCCCCTTTTTGAGGTTCTTTGGGTCTACGAAGAGATCTTTGTTAAGATCTGAAACTCTATTCGGATCTTCAAAGTGCTCTTTGGGACTTTGGAGTTCTTCAATCCATTTTTAGGTCAGCCCATTTTTTTTTTCAGAAATAGCCTTTCCTAGCCGAACCTCTGTTTGAGAATCCCTAAAATCTTTCCAAGAATAGCCATTCACAGTGGAAGCTCTGCTGAAGTGCTACCTCAGCCTAGCACTCCCTTAGACTATCCCCATCGAAAGCTCTACCGAAGTGCCTCCTCATCCCAAGCCTGAAAATATCCTTTCCTAGCTGAATCTCTATCTGAGTGTCCCTAGAATCTTTCCAGAAATAGCTGTTACCAGTGAAAACTCTACCGAAGTGCCACCTCAGCCTAGCCCTCCCTTAGCCTATCCCCAGCGGAAGCTCTGTCAAGGGCCACCTCATCCCAAGCCCAAAAATAGCCTTCCCTGGCTAAAGCTTTGTCTGAATCCAAATCCAGAAATAGTCTTCTCTAGTCGAAGCTCTGTCCGAATCCAAATCTGAAAGCAATCGTTCCTAGCCAGAACTCTATCCGGATACCATCACAATCAGCATCTCTCAAGAAAGGAAGTTGGAGGTCAAGACCATCTTCCCCTGAGCCAGGAGAACACGAAAGATAGTTCGAGCTAGTACCAATCAGGGGCCCACCCCTCATGACCCGAAATAGGGGTGAAATTCAGGTATAATCTTCCTCCCCATTCAAGTATAATGTAGACATCTAATAAGCCTTGTTTTAATGTATATAATAGTTTGAATTCAATTAATGTATATATGTGTGATGACTTAGCCATACATGTGGAATAGTAATAATTGTGAAAAATGTTCGTTCTCAAGCATCTAGCAAGAAGACCGATTGAACCAAGGAGATTGGGTGCTTAACACCTTCCCAACTCTGTAACCTGACACTTACCCTAAATCTCTGGGCCAAACCAAATTTTAGGCCCTTTTCTCAAGAATCGAGCCCATCCTCGAGTCCTAGGCCCATAACCCTAGGTGGCGACTCCAAACCCCATTTGCATGATCCCGATCCCCGAATTGGACCATCATCAAAACCCCCGTCTCAAATAAAAAATTTTACACTCTTATAAAATAGGCCTCCACGTATCTCCAAGCAGCGATACGATGGTATAAGGCCCGCAAGTGGAGCACACACGACCCGAAGCCACCTCCCCCTCTCCATATGAAGGTGAAGAGAGAGACAGGAAAGAGGGTGGGGATCCATCTCCTGCCATTACCCTCTCAGCGGTGACTCCACTGGGGACAAATGTCAAGCTTCCAATACTAGATGGTACCTTTAAATGCAAGAACATTTTCCACCACATTTGTTTGAAAACATGTTTGGCTAACCCCATGTTTGTAATTGTATTCACTAACTACATCATACATCGTGCTCGAAGTGAAATCATTTGGCGGGGGACTCCCTGTCATGCCCGCACCCTCAGGGAGGTTAGTGCATGTCATGGAGAGTACTCTGAGAGCAAATGATACCCACTTCCTATACAAGAATGAAAGGTATTATCAAATGGTGAGGATGTTGTATTTGTGCCAGCACCCTCGGGGAGGTCCATGCACTTTATAACATTCTGAGATCGAATGCGTCATCAAATGGCGAAGATGTCCGTATTTGTGCCAACACCCTCGGGGAGGTCTGAGCACCTTATGGAATTCTGAGATTGAATGATGGTCACCCTACATTACACCTTTGCACACAATCACTCACGATTCCATCACCCTGTGGCTAATTGCTTAACCTCGTGTGTAGTCACGAGTAATGAGCAGGGAAGTCACCCCCTTGATCTCGTACCTACGAGTAAATCAAAAGGATCACGTACCTTGCATATATAGATCTTGTCAAGGAAGCCTTGTCGGTCCTATTGCATCCACCACATGCTCGCATCATGTAGAAAATAGATGAAGAATCTAGGAGTGCCACAAGCTAATTATAGAACTTGCTTGCGGTCTTGAAATGGAATGTTCCTACACTATATTCCCATCGTAAAGAATTACTTTCCTAAAGCGGGTTTCGGATAAAAGGTATCCCTCCTCCTTAAGGAAAAAGTCCAGATACGTGACTCAGGGGCAATCCCACCAAAGTCACGTCAAGTCCCATGAAGTCCCGAGAAAATCAGGAGGAAGGACACCCAATGGGAAAAGAGAAAGGAAAGCATGACTTTATTACATGGAATGTCTTATGGGAATATTCTCGACAAGCCATTTGTATGAATCTCCTGCTTATGACATTGGGTGGACCAGGGGCATCGAACCCTATCCACCCCCTATCATTAAGTGGACTAACTTTGGATGGATCATTGGTTGATAATCTAGTGGATGTGTGCATAAGGGGTTGGGAATTCAAGAATCCTAAAATAAACCACTTTTGGTTCAGGCACAATTCTGCATCTCAAGTATTCATCGCGATCCCTTTGGATGCGTCAGGGTGATCGGTTGACCTGCCAAAATTTAGAATCACCTCAGTCATCTCTTTGAGATTATCCACTACCAAGTGATTATAGCCCAGTAAGCATTGATCCACCCAACATGGAAACACCCAAATAGGCCTGGGTCCATCCCATGAAGACCTTGCAGATAGAGATGGCTGAAGTCAAAAGAGGAATAGCTTAGATATTGTATACACTTCAGAACCCTCCCAGAGCTGACCCCAGGAATGAGACGGCACTGGTAATGGGAGATGTGGACCAGAATAGAGCTACAGGTCATCGTGGGAATTCTTCCTGAGTCGACTTAGGGGAACCAGAGCATGTCCGGCCAACAAGTCAGAGTGGATCTTCACCTACCCATCCCAATGGTCAACGAGGGGCCTATTCTAGGGTTCCTCCTCCTACGGTAGTGATTGAAGATGAAGAAGAGGAATTTGTAGCACACATCCGCTTTGAGCCTCCAGAGATGGAGAAAGAAAGGAAGCTCAGAGAGCTATTAGAGAAGTTAGGGAACATGATTCGAGCAGGAAAAGGCTTAGAAGGCCAAGCAGTGGATTCTGAGAACATGGGTTTCTTCTCTGAAGTAAGAATTCCAGAAAAATTCAAGTGGCAGACTGATAGATTTGATGGGTTAGGAGACCCCACGGCTCATCTCAAGGTCTTCCTCAGCATCGCTAAGTCGTGGCAACTTGTAGATAACCAGATGGGGCAAGCCTTCTTGTTAACCCTATCGGGACCAGCACTGAGGTGGCTCACATAGTTGGAGTCATCACAAACTCAGAATTGGGCGACAATAGTGAAGGCTTTCACTAAAAAGTACTCATACAATACTAAGGTGGATGTGAAATGTTGGGAGCTTGAGATGTTGAGGCAGTAGCCTAAAGAAGGATTCATCGCCTTCTTGATGAGATTCAGAGACAAGGCCACCAATATGGTAGATAGGCCTTCAGAAGTAGAGTAGGTAGTGATGTTAATAGAGAACTTGTCAAAGCCCTATTATGATGTTCTTTACTATTAACATTTGCAAAATTTTGATGCATTTATAGCCACTAGCACACGGGTGGAGAATAGAATTCTGAGAGAGGTCTAGTATCAAAAATCCTCCCAAGATGCAAGTAAGAACACCTGAGTCAGATGGGGAAAGGGTCTGGAAACTAATATGGTAAGTGCAGTTCAGCAGTCAGTCTCACCAGACACTTCTTCACAGCCCTTCATAACACAAGTAGACGCACCCGCCCATAAGGCTTCTCGCCCAAGAAGGCAGTTTTCTAATATGAGAATGCCCGTAATGGTAGTATATGAGAAGTTAAAAAAGCAAGGATTGCTAGGGATAGTGACTCCAAGAGTGATCAGCAACCCTCCTCCAGCTTGGTATAGGGATCATGAGTATTGTGCCTACCATACTCAGAAGGGGCACAATACTGAAAGATCTTTAGGTTTACAGCATGCAATTCAGGACTTGGTAGATAATGGAACCATTGAGGTCAAAATCAAGCAGCCTCCTAATGTCAATACCAATCCACTCCCCGATCATGTGAACAATCTGGATGAAGAAAATACAGAGAGTGACCCTACTCAACTTATTATGTCTAGAGCTTGGAAGAATCCTATGAATGCCCGCGCTTATAGGAAAATCATAAGTCAAAGGGCTGGAATCATAAGAACCCCTAGAAGAAGAGAATCATCAGAGGAAGAGTCAGAAGATTAGGTGCCCCCTGTCCATCCCTCCTCATCAGAAGAATCCACCACACCACATTACCAGCCTCCGCCACATTATCAGCCTCTGCCATATCATCAACCTTTCCCCCACCATCAAAGTGGGGGAACCTCTTCATCCTATCACCTCCAATCTTCATATCCTCTCACAGTATATCATCTTCATACCATCCCACTTTATATCCCTCATCACCCTCATACAAATCCCATTTTCAAGATTCGGTTTATAACTCAAAAGAAGGATGGACGAACGGGTACGATTGGAAGGATATGCTTGCACTACCAAATTCCCCAATGATGACTTCATCAATAGGGTCAGTAAATGCATTAGGGGAAGACCAGGAGAGTGATCCTACTTCTCATATTTAGCCTGCTATAACTTCAGAAGACAATCCAGAGGTAATTGATGAGATTACAGCTGAACTTCTCAGAGCAGTAACCACATTGGCCATAGGGGAGCAGATCAAAGAATACACTTCCTTAATCCACATAGGGAGTGATACAGAGGATGATGAGTCAGTACTGGTCAAACTTCGAGCCAGCAATGCTAGGACCAGCTCTATGGAAATATTCTGGTCCATACGCTCTGAATACTATGAGTGTTTGGATGTTGGAGAATTTGATGGCCCTGAGGAATCTGATGAAGAATCAAGTGGGAGTGAAATCCGAAAAGAAGAGGATGATGACGATGATGATGACGATGAGGATGAAAATGAAGATGAGAAGGATGGAGATGACTCTGAGGATGATGGGTATCCAGACTAGGATGACTACCAAGGACCTTGGCACAACGATTATGATGATGAGTCAGAATATTACTCACCAGAACATCCGACATGTTTCTCAGTCTACGCCATTGGCAATGATGACCTAATAGTTGATCCAATAGGTAGCATTTACCCTTCCCTGTGCATAGAGGGAGATGATTCTACATCATATTCAAAAAATGAGGGGGAATCTGGAGAGCCAACGCAAGTTTATATGGACGAATAGTACTCCACGTATGAGTTGGAAGAAAAACTGTGTGAGGTGTATTCCAACACATTAAGGATACAGGAAAGGGTAGAAGAAATTGACAAAATGTTAGGGGAAGTAACCATCAATGATCTTTACTATAGAGAGAAATTGGATGATCTAGAGGAAATAGGACCAGATGACACAATCGCAAAGGCGGTGGATGCTGCATTCCAGTAGCTTTTCAATGCAGTCAAGAAACTATAAGCCAGGGCGGTGGATATTTGTGGAGGTCCTCGACTTGCCACCCTAAGAAGGGAAGGAGAATCAGAAGAAGATGATTCTATGGTGGGGATAATCACCCTAACCAACAGTGATGATGAAGATAGTTATCCCACCGAGATTATTGTGAAAAAACCAATCAATGTGATGGAAACTAGAAGTTGGAAAGACTACAAGGGCAAGGCTTTAGCAGTAGAGTAGCCAAGGGCTAATGAGGCCAAAACTAGTAGCATAAAGAAAGAGCCAAAGAACCTAGTCTTGGCTCAACTCAAGAAATCCCAGGCAAACATCTCCATTTGGGGATTGTTGATGGCATCCCCTTTGCACCGTGAAGCAGTCTTGAGGTCTCTTGCTAATGTGCAAGTGCCGATCGAGATAAATCTGACCCACCTCACACATATAGTAGGAGCAACATATATAGTGTAGTCCCTGATGTTCTCAGATTCTGAGATTCCTAAGGAAACCCAACACAATCAGGCTCTCCACATTACAATTGAATGTCTTGACAAAGTGGTTCCCCAGGTTCTTGTTGACAACGAGTCCACTTTGAATGTGCTACCATTGAGATTAGCAAGGAGTATTGGTGTTAACTTAGAAGAAATGAGGCCAACCACCCAAATCATAAGGGCATACGATAATACCAAAAGGAAGATCCTTGGCATCATTACCATTTCTATAAAGATTGGCCTAGTGAAGTTTGATGTTGATTTCCAAGTCATTGATATACCGGTAGTTTTTAACATGCTCTTGGGAAGGACTTGGTTGCATCTTGCGAAGGCGGTGTCCTCTAGTCTCCATAAAAAAATGAAGTTCATTTATGAGGGGAAGGTGGTCTGAGTGGCCTGAGATCCTGAAGTGCTTAACACTTTGGCCAACATTGAAAATGGGGAAGAACAAGACCAGGAGGTACAACTGAGTGGTTTTGAAATAGACACCACTTGAGCAGCCATTACCAAAGAAGCTCTAAAGGAGAAAATCCCAGCTAACTATGAAGCCATCTGTAGTCCGCCAGTGAATCAAATGATGAAGAACATGTAGTATTTCCCTGGCATGGGACTGGGAAAATATCACCAAGGAATTCCAAAGCAGCCTAGTTTGGTGGTGAACAAAGGAAAGAATTGTCTCAAGTACACTCCTCCAACTGTCAAAGGGTAGAAAGTACTGAGGATGACTAGGAAGACCTTCGTCACTTACTACCATACTCTCAATGGGTACTTCATGAAAGAAGGAGAGGATTTCCCCTTTTATGGAAGTGTGGAGCCATGGTTTGATGAAACCGCCGCCAAGATGCAACCAGGACTTGAAATTTTCTTCCAAGACGAGTTTGATTGGGTGACTCATGAAATAAAACAATAGGAAATGCTAGTCAAAGAAGGTGACCAAGATAGTTACATCACTGGGATAGCAGAAATTGCATTGATTGAGACTGGGTCTTCCTCTGATGATCTTACAACATTGATCCAATCAAAGGAGGCACCTAATCCTTGAGTTCTCATGAAGAGAGAATAGGAGAAGAAGATAAGGCTCACCAGGAGTTTGCCACTTCCATTGATTTGAAAGGTATCATTTGCTCTCTCCTACGAGAGCTAAGGGCCCAAGAGTTGCGTGAGCTCAAGCCCCATCCTTTTAGAAGAAGAAGTGTGTATGCAAAGTAGAGGAGAGCACAGAGGATGATGATTTGTATGTACTGTGCCCGAACCAATTGCAATGGGAAGGCTCATGAAGGTGGTCTAAGATGTGACTGAGGTACCGGAATGGCATCCCTCAATAGGCTCGAAAATATAGACTTCATAAAAAAAGGATTAAGCAGTCTCCATCTATCCTCACCCCTCAAAAAGTTTGGCTTCTAAGAGTATGAGAATGATCAGTTGGTATTCATGAGGAAGCAGGCACCTATCCAGAGGAACGATTACGCCACTAAAGAAATAGCAGTAACTTTCACAAAAGGCGAAGAAGGCCCTTTGCCACATCTCCTCATCCATCAAGCCACTGAACCACTTCTGAATTGGACAAGCAATGGAGAAGACTTCAAGTTTGCTCATGCTATTGAGTCAACTAGCCTGATTACCCCTAGTGAAAGCATCAAGCTAGTTATCGAGTCTGTAATCGAGTCTGTTGTTTATGATTCTATGTCAATCTCTCCTTTTGAGAAGAGTCTAGAGTCCTTATATGACAAGTCTGTTACTCCTTTCCTGAATGAAATTTCTTAATCCGAGTATGACTTACTGTTACACCCGTGCCCTAATCCGATCAAATTTGAACTGTTGTGACAGGCCTCGGATCAGAGATTGGAAGTATGACTAGGTTTTGGCTTATGACTGCACATTTCCAAAGGGGTAGAGATGACCCCACATGCTCATGCATTTCATGCCTATCTAACTGGAGGGGATTCATATCTTCCGATCCTAGATGGTAAGTGACCCGACTCCCCACACTTGAATTTTGGCATGCATCATAATTGCCAAGAAGCCTTGGGCCTGACCAAGGGCAACCACCCATGTGAGACCAACCATAGGACAGCAAGCTGTCAACATAGTAGGATGTCTTGACTATTGGAAACAAGCCATCGGAAGCAACCTAGGCATGAATCCGGTGCCTATTTCTGGTGGGTACATTGGCTGCTGTCGAGGTTTCGATACCCATGGGTCCCGTCACTCGCATCGTAAAGGGTTCTGAATGATCCCAAATCATCCTCCACACCTTCCTCTTGATGTGAACACCTTATGGACCTAAATGTGCGGGTCCTTGTGCCCCGAAACTCATTTTAACCTGATCGGTTCAAAGGAGGCCCAAACCAAACAGGCCCTTAGGGCTAACTTAAGTTAAAAGTTGGGAAATGAGGATTCATTCCTCATTGAATCCTCGTTTCCCTTATGCCCAACAAAGGAGAGGAGAGAAAGAAGAGAGGAAGGAAGAAGAAGGGGAAGGAGAAGGGGGATTGAAGGCCTACCTTGGTGTCAGCTGCCGCCTTATTGGCAGAATCATCGCCGGAGGTAAGTACAACCTCCCATACCACTCTTTCTCTTCATTTCGACCTGGGAAAAGCTAGGTATGGGTAGGATCTTGATTTACAAACTATATCAAGGTCGTGGGTTGGGTGTTTTACCCTCCCGATGCTGTTGCTGAGCTCAAACCAAGCCCGGTGAGCTCCGACATCATGTAATGCCAAAAGACCAACTAGGATTTTGATTATTTGATCGATGTATCACCCAAATGGCTTAGTGAAAATGGGATTTTCTTAGCTTAGAATGATGCTAGGAACATCCCCTTCAAACTCTATGGAACAAATCCTGGCAATCGGGCCGAAATTAGAAAGCCTCAAATTCTTAGACTGACCTATACCTCCATCGGAAAAAGTCCATCAGATCCACTAGGTCTATTTTCGGTGGCATATTTCTAGTGAACATGTGAGCTTTACATGCTCTCTGTCATCTCCACCAGAAACAGGTCTGATATTTTTGGTGGAAATGCCTGTTTCTGATGGTTGTTTTCAATGAAAGTACTGTCACCTAGTGATAGTGTCTGTACATTTTGGGTGTGACCTATGTGGGTCCCTCCCTGTGTTTCCAACACGTACTGATGTACGATTCCCTTTGTGTCTAGGATAATGACACGCATGGGCCTCAAAGCCAGAATTGAATTAATAGATCGGTGGTCGTACTTGAACCCGAACACGACCGATCGTAAAACAGGTGAGGGATGGGCTGTGTTTATATTTAAAATTTTTACTATTTATTAAATTGTTCACATGCTTAAAATTATATGTTTAATTGTAATTGTCATTTTTCCAATATGATATCAATTGTATGAAAATGTATGACAGGATCCGGTGTGGACGAGGTGGTACCGGTGCCGTGATTGCCATATGTATGTTGCCTTCATGCATTGATTATGTGCAATAGAGTTAGTTGTAGTCATGGGTTACACTTTGTGGCCAAGGTCTCGCTGGTATCGTGTACCCTGGGACTACATTTGGAAATGGATACGCTTCGTGGCCGAGGTCTTGCCGATGTTGCGTAGTCCATACTCAACTATGATATGTATGCTAGATTAGGTAAACGATCCCGGGTTTCACTTTGTGGCCAAGGTCTCTCTGGTATCGTGTACCCGAGACTATATTTGGAGATGGGTTACACTTTGTGGCCGAGGTCCCTCCGATATCGTGTAATCCACACTAACTGTATCATTATAAAGGCATGTAGTAAATATGTGGTTAGTATCACTCCCTATGCTATGTACTCTTACCAACAGGGGTTGAGGTGTTGGATAACCCATTATGGGATGTTTGATATGACTTTTCGATGTGCCACTTCCATGGTACGATGTAATTCTTGCCAGAGGCAGACACCTATTTGGCACGGCCGATGTGTTACCGGTGTCATGACTACCAGGAGGGGGTTATCAGGGATTTTCTAGGTGACCCATGGACGCATACGGGGACCGACAGGCTTCTAATCAGGGCTAGGGTTTGTATCGCTGTGCAGTCGATGTCGTTTCTGAGATGAGGGATACAACCTAATGCGCCGTAGTAGAATTTACCAAACTTAGTTTGTGTTGTTAGGTGGATAATAAATAAACGAACTGCATCACGAGAATCATGGACTATGTGTTTAATTTCTGCAATCATGCATCATAAATTACTATTGCTATTGACTTCCTTGGTTGTGTTTGACCTCACCCCTCACTGAGCTAGTTAGAAAGCTCACCCCACGTATACACCCCTTTTTAGATGATGATGCAGGTATCATAATGCCAATGGTGGGTGATCCAGTATCTTCTGGGTTGGAGTACGGTGTGAGTGACTGGTGGATGCCAGAAGCGGAGGAGCATGACCAAAATTGTTCTTGCGATTACTGTGCTTATGCCGCACCGTGAGATTATGCATCATCTTTGATACTTGTGGATATAACTGTGGGATTGTATATCTTTAAGATTATAGTATACATCAAGAATGAATGTAACAGAATAACCTAGTTATCATTATTATATTACCCTTAGATGTCTCCCTATTTTACTTACAATTCCGCTATTATACTCTGATTCCCCTGCTTATGTTGGTTTATGATGTGAGATTGTGAAAATGTTAAGGTACTGCTATCAGAGATCCTGGTAGGTTTGTAAGACAGGTACGTGTCTTACTCTGACCGCTGGTATTCCTAATGGTAAGTTGGGTCTACTTTAAGGTAGGGTATGATAGTTATGGTATCAGAGTGCGATGCTCTGCCTTAACTCACAGTCTCAGCCAAACCATGATTTTGGGGAAACTAGGATTAAATAAAAATCTCAAGACAAAAATAATAGCAATTGCACATTAGGAGACAAGTGTTAAAGCCATTTTATTATAATCAAGAACTTTAATACATGGCTTACACATTTTATAAAATTAAAGTATGGAAAGCAGGAAATCCTAACTAGCCTAAGACTAGGAAATCAAACAACTAAAGCATATGACATAATGAAAAAGTTCAACTAAACCTAAAACATCAAACTCAAATAAAAACATAAAAATGGAAATCCTAAAAGCTACAGTGGTTGGCATGCCACTACTCTTGCTGCTGCTACTGCTAGTTCTATTCTTGGCCCTGAGCCTAGTTCGGACCATGCGTTCCCGGAGGAGGCATCAGAATGCCAAGGTGGAAGACCATCGCCTGCATTTGTGCCTCTACGGAGGCCACTCTATTGTCCATAAGACAATAGGTCCTATCCATGCTCTCGAGGTAGCTGTCCAAACTCCCTATCAATGAAATAGTGGTATCTAAACAGGCCATAACGTCATTGAGACCGCAAGGCCTCGCACCCCTAGTACTCTGGAATATAGAAGCTGCCATCGAACCCATAGCCTGGGGATTAGGTGGTGGAGCCCCATCAACCCCAGCAACTTCTCCTTCTGCACCAACATCACCAGCACCACCACCCTCTACCTCCATAGGCTACTAACCCTCTCCTGGGATAAGTGTCACCTCCCTTAAATCTATGGTCATCTTCCTCAGCGAGTCTTAATTAAAGTCTATGACCTCTTCACCCAAGCATGCCTCACCCTCTAAACCCACCCTAAAGTGGCGGAAGATGTCGGTCAATATCCTCCGGTAGCATAGGTTCCCTACCCGGTGGTCCTACCCTTTAGATCGAGTTACCATGGTCCACATTAGAAGGTAAGGCAGATGTATTTGTGCCCTCGTGTACACATAGTATGTCATGTAGGATTCCAGGGCAGACACCTCATTATAATGTCCATAGGTTGGGAGGACATTCAACTAAATCGCACGATAGACAACCTTTGGAGTGGTAAAGTAGTTAACTAAGTGATTCCATCCCTGGGCTTCATTAGTTAGCATGTTATCGAACTCCTGAAAGGTATCGAGACTCTAAAATTCATACGTTGGAGTCTGAGGTGGGCAGTACACTAGGTCGTCGGCATTGCTAATCATCAGGATGTTGGCCAACTACCCCATGTCAAAGGAGATCTCCACCCCCTTCACATAGGAGGTTATCTACATCTCTTCTGTACCCCGGTTCAAGCATTCCATATTGGAGTAGAATAGCCTGACCAGGGTGGGGTAGTAGTATCGGTTGGGTTTCAGGATGCGGTACCACCCGATCTCATCAAACCATTGATGAAGACAGAATGTGTGGAAGTCGTTGGTCCTCACATAGACTCCTGGGTTGACGTTATGTCGTTCAAAGAACTCCCAACGGTCTCGCTCAACTACAGAGTGGAATAGGATTGGGTTAAACTGCTCAGCGGCATCTTGCTCCTCTTGTATAAGAACACATCATGTACGTACACGTTGTCCAGACAATGTTGCAAGATGATTCCTAAGGATTTGGAATGGAAAACCTAGTAAGTGGCTGCGTGCAAAACTCACAGAGAAGAAAATCACAAAAACTAGATTACAGAGAGAGAGAGAACATACCTTGGATGCGAATGTGGCTCCAATCAATCGCAAAATAGGCAAGGAAGGTAGGGAATAGGTAGAAAAGGACTCCTTGGCCATTTCTACACCTTTCTCATAAGAGTAAATAGGGTTTTGTATGAATAACCCAAGGCCCGAGCCTATTTAAAGGCGATTATTGTCACCAAAAATAGCCCACCAGAAACATTGGGCATGCTTCCGGTGCCTGTTTTTGGTGAAGCAAAAATTAGGTTTTTGGCCTCTATTTTTCCCATCGAAAATACCACTTATATTTTGGTGGAATAAACCAAATTTGCAGTTGTTTGAATCCCTATTTCCGATGGATTCAATGAGAAAATAAGTCATATTAAATTTTCAAACCTAAGTTTTATTTGGGTCCTTGATGATGTGCCTCTTTGGGATGTGTGCGTGATCAGATCTTAAAATGTGTGGACCCCACTTATGCATGCCCTAACCCTAATGTTGATTGTGGTATACGTGTGGGACCTATAGTGTATGTGTGTGTTCCAATTACATGCAACCTTGTTTATGCATGTGTACTAATCGGATTCCTTCACAGGAATCATGTCACACCGAAACACCCGATCCTGATCCCAATCCTAATCCTAATCACGCCCATTGCCTCTCGCTTCCCCTACACGAAATCAAGGTAGACCCCGTAATACACCTCTGGCCCCACCCATACTTATGGCCCGGGATGTGGCATCCATTATGAATAACATGATGCAGGAAGTGGAAGAAAGATAATCGGTTTATGGCCGAGATCGATCACAGGATCCAAGCGATAATGGAAACCCGCAATACACCGCCCGCACCTCTTACTCCACTAGCACCCATTTCAATACCCACTGGATTGGCTACCCTTCAAACATTTGGTGGGGCACAGGTGCATGGGCATGTGCAAGATCTGATATCGGAACAAGCTCAAGTCCATGTAGAGGGTTGGACAGACTTGACAAAAATGATGGTGAAATTTCAACGGCATAGGCCCCTATGTTTCTCCAAGGTGGGGCAAGATCCATTGTATCCATCAAGATGGATTGGTGGGATGAAGAAGGATTTTGGACTGATGGGCTGCACCGATGAGCAGAAAATTTTGTGTGCAGGATTTCAGTTACAAAATGAAGTAAATGATTGGTGGAGTGCCATTGAGCTTATTCTGAGGGCTAGTAACCTGAACCCTACTTGGGTAGACTTCAAAGGGGCCTTCTTTGTGAATTAATATCCGTAAAGCTTTCGGGATAAGAGAAAGAGTGAGTTCTCTCTGTTGGATCAAGGTTCCCGATCTATGCTCCAGTATCAATAGCTTTGAGGAGCTATTCCATTTTTCTCCTGAGCATCTGAGAGGGGATAGAGCCAAGACAAAAAAGTTTGAGAAAGGGTTGAGGTTAGGTATTGGGTCAACCATTGTGGGGTTGAAACTATAAACCTATGCTGAGGTGGTCCAAGTGGCTAAGTCTATTAAAGATCGGCATAGGGATAACTACACAGCTCAGCAAGGAACGGGAAAGAGGCCAATAGGATCTACTGATTCTAAAGGAGGTAGCAAACATTTCTGAGTGCCCTACACAGTGCAGTTTAAGAGGCCTGATGCTAGTCAGACTTCCCAATCCTCCCAATCTAGTGTAGTATCACAGTCTTCGGGATTGGGCCCGAGATGTTTTCATTGTGATCAGTCGGGCCACATGGTGAGGACCTACCCCCATTGAAGGCCAGGTGATGCACCCTACACTATGCCACCTAGGCCCCAGTAGATATATTCAGTCCCTAGGCCAGCATAGCCCCTATAGGGCCAGAGACCACAGAGCAGAGTGTTTGCTATAATGATAGAGGATGCTGAGGCTGCACCCAGTGTAGTGACAGGTACATTATTGATATCATTATTACCTGCACGTGCTATTTGACTCAGGAGTCTCGCATTCGTTCGTGTCACCAGCATTTGCGAAGAAGATGAGAATTACACCTAAAGGATTGACTCAATGTTTGGCTGTGAGCACCTCTACAGGAAGTGTGGTGGTTTTGAACTAGATTTATGAGCCTTTTCCAGTGACCATAGGTGACTATGAGTTGAATGCTCACTTGATCGAGTTGAATATGACCAACTTCGACGTGATTTTAGGAATGGACTGGTTGTCCGCATACAGATCCAGTGTGCCATGTGTAGAGAAGGCTATCATTTTCTGACCTCGTGATGATGATGAGTTTGTGTTCCAAGGGGATAAGCCCAAGAAACCCAAGAAAGTTATCATATCCGCACTCCAGATGAAGAAGTTACTGGATATGGGATGTCAAGGCTACTTAGCATCTGTGATGGATACTGAGATAGAGATTAGGCCATTGACTGAGCTAGATGTGGTGAGAGAATTTTTCGATGTATTCCCTGATGACTTCACAGGTTTGCCCCTGGACCGAGACACTGAGTTTGCTATAGACTTACTCCCCGATTCGGCACCAATGTCAAAGGCCCCTTATCGCATGACCCCCACAGAGTTGAAGGAATTGCAGGTGCAACTTCAAGACCTTCAGAAGAAGGGATTTATTAGACCTAGTGTGTCTCCATGGGGAGCACTAGTATTGTTTGTGAAAAAGAAAGATGGAAGTATGAGATTGTGCATTGATTACCGGGAGCTTAATAAGCTAACCATCAAGAACTGGTATTCTTTGCCAAGGATAGATGATTTATTTGATCAGTTGTAGGGTGCCAAGGTGTTCTCTAAGATCAACCTTAGATCGGGCTACCACCAACTCAGGATCAAGGATAGTGATGTCAATAAGACAGCCTTTAGATCATGGTATAGACATTATGAATTCTTGGTGATGTCATTCGGGTTAACCAATGCACCGGCTGCATTTATGGATTTGATGAACTGGGTATTTTAGGATGTCTTAGACAAGTTTGTGATAGTATTCATTGATGACATTTTGGTCTACTCCAAGAGTGTAGAGGAACATGCTGTTCACCTAAGGTTAGTACTACAACGGCTGAGAGAGAAGCAACTCTATGCCAAATTCAGCAAGTGCGAGTTTTGGCTATCACAAGTGGCATCCTAGGCCACATTATTTCGGCTAAGAGTATAAAGGTTGACCCAGGCAAGGTGAAGGCAGTATTAGAATGGGAGATTCCTAAGAATGTAGCAAATATACGTAGTTTCAAGGAGCTAAGGCAAAAGTTGGTATCAACTCCAGTTTTGACTATCCCAACTGGTACAGGTGGTATGGTTGTTTATAGTGATGCCTCCAAGCTGGGATTGGGTTGTGTATTGATGCAACACAAGAAAGTAATTGCTTTTGCATCCCATCAGTTAAAGGATTATGAGAAAAACTACCCCACCCATGATTTGGAGTTGGCAGCTGTAATTTTTGCACTGAAAATCTGGGGACACTGCCTGTATGGTGAGAAGAGTGAGATCTTCAGTGACCATAAGAGCTTAACATGAGACGGAGGCGTTGGTTGGAGCTGATGAAGGATTATGATTGTACTATTCCCTATCACCCAGGAAAGGCCAATGTGGTAGCTGATGCACTTAGTCGGAAGTCCCAATCACTGACTCTGGCATCCTTGACCACCAATGAGCATCTCCTAGAGGAGGCTAGGAAACTAGATTTGGAATTATTAGTGGAGGGTGTCACCTTGTCAGTATCGGCACTGGTGGTACAACCTAGTCTGGTGAACAGGATTACTGCAGCTCAGGTCACTGCTACTGAGTTACAAAAACTGATAGTAGAATGTTAGGAAGGAACCCAAAAGGACCCAAATTTCTCAGTGACTGAAAGTGGGATCCTCAAGTTTAAAGGGAGGTTATGTGTGCCCAGTGATGGTGAATTGAGAGACACAGTTTTGAGAGAGGCATATAGCTCTCCATACTCTATTCACCCCAGCAGCACTAAAATGTATAAGGACCTCAAAGGCTCCTGCTGGTGGAAAGGAATGAAGAATGATGTGGCCATGCATGTGTCTAGATGCCTCACATGCTAACAAGTTAAGGCTGAGAGATAGAGGCCCCATGGGTTATTACAGTCCCTACCTATTCTGGAGTGGAAATGGGGGAATATTACCATGGACTTCGTCATAGGCCCACCCCGAACACAGAAGGGTATGGATGCTATTTGGGTAGTTGTGGACCGCTTGACTAAGGTAGCTTAGTTTATCCCAATTAAGATCACATTTTCTATGGACAAGTTGACCAAGTTGTATGTCGATAACATCATTAGGTTACATGGTGTACCAGTTAGTATCATCTCTGATCGAGATCCTAGGCTCACTTCCAAGTTCTAGACATATGTGCAGAAGCCTATGGGCACATAGTTGGCTTTCAACACTGTCTTTCACCCTCAGACCGATGGTCAGTCGGAGAGGACTATTCAGACATTGGAGGACCTACTCCAAGTGCCTTGGATATGAGTTATAGTTGGGATGAGCACATTTTCCTTATTGAGTTCTCCTACAACAATAGTTATCAGGCCACCATCGGTATGTCCCCATTTGAGGCACAGTATGGTAGGAAGTGTTGGACTCCACTTTATTGGGATGAGGTTGGTGAGCATCATATTTTGGGTCCAGACTTGATACAGGCTACTAGTGAGAAGGTGAATTTGATCAGAGAAAGGATCAAGGTAGCTCAGTCCAGGGAGAAAAGATACGCAGATGTTAGGAGGAAACATCTGGAGTTTGGTGTTTGAGACAAGGTCTTCTTATGGATCTCCCCATTTAAAGGGGTGATGCAGTTCAGAAAGAAGGGAAAGCTTAGTCTAAGTTTTATGGGACCGTATGATGTATTGGAGAGGATCGGAATGGTAGCTTACCGGATAGCTTTGCTGCCAGAGTTGGAAGGTACACATGATGTCTTCCATATATCTATATTGAGGAAGTACATTTCTTACCTGACTCACATCTTGACTTACACGTGAGCTGGATGAGGACTTTGCCCATGTAGAGTATCCAGAGAAGATTGTTGATCGAAAGGACCATGTTCTTCGTAATCACACTGTTTCCTTTGTCAAGGTGAAATGGATGAACCATCCCGAACAGGAAGCATCCTAGGAACGAGAAGATGATATGATGAAGCAATATCCTGGATTATTTGATTTTCCAGGTATGTTCAATTTGGAGGATGAAATTCTTGTAAGGTGGGGGCAGTGTTACACCCGTGCCCTAATCCAATCAAATTTGAACTGTTGTGACAGGCCTTAGATCAGAGATCGAAAGTATGATCGGGTTTTGGCTCGTAGTTGCACATTCTCAAATGGGTAAAGATGAGCCCACATGTTCATGCATTTCATGCCTATCTAACTTGAGGGGATTCATTCCTTCTGATCCCAGATGGTAAGTGACCCGACTCCCCACACTTGAATTTTGGCATGTATAATAATTGCCAAGAAGCCTTGGGCATAACCGAAGGCAACCACACTTGCGAGACCAACCATAGGACAGCAAGCTATTAAGACAACAACCTGTCTTGACCACCAAAAACAAGCCACCAGAAGCAGCCTGGGCATGAATCCGATGCCAGTTTTTGGTGGGTATATTGATTGCTATCGAAGTTCCGATCCCCGTGGGTCCCACCACTCGCATCGTAAAGGGTTCTGGATGATCCCAAATCATCCTCCATGCCTTCCTCTTGATGTGAACACCTTATGGACCTGAATGTATGGGTCCTCGTGCCCTGAAACTCATTTTATCCCAATCGGTTCAAAAGAGACCCAAACCAAACAGGCCCTTAGGGCCAACTTAAGTTAAAAGTTGGGAAATGAGGATTCATTCCTCATTTCCATTGTGCCCAATCTAAGAGAGGAGAGAAAGAAAAGAGGAAGGAAGAAGAAGAGGAAGGAGAAGGGGGATTGAAGGCCTACCTTGGTGCCAGCTGCCACCTTGTTGCCGGAATTACCGCCCGAGGTAAGTAGAACCTCCCATGCCACTCTCTCTCTTTATTTCGACCTATGCAAAGCTAGGTGTAGCTAGAATCTTGATGTAAAAACTATTTCAAGGTCGTGGGTTGGGTATTTTACCCTCCTGGTGCTATTGCAGAGATCGAACCAAGCCCAGTGTGCTCCGACAACATGTAATGCCAAAAGACTAACTAGGGTTTTGATCATTCAATTGATGTATCTCCCAAATGGCTTGGTGAAAATGGGATTTTCTTGGCTTAGAATGATGCTAGGAACATCCCCTACAAACTCTATGGAACAAATCTAGGCAATCGGGTCTAAGCCAAAAAGCCCCAAATTCTTGGACTGACCTGTACCTCCACCGGAAACAGTCGACCGGATCTACTGGGTCTGTTTTCGGTGGCATATTTTTGGTGGAACATGTGAGATTTACATGCTCTTTGTCACCTCCACTGGAAATAGGTCTGATATTTCTGATGGGAATGCCCTGTTTCTGGTGGTTGTTTCCCGTGACAATACTGTCGCCTAGTGACAGTGTCAATACATTTTGGGGGTAACCTGTGTGGGTCCCTCCCTGTGTTTTCGACACGTACTGATGTACGATTCCCTTTGTGTCTAGGACAGTGACACGTATATGCCCCGAAGCTAGAATTGAATTAATCGATCGGTGGCCATACTTGAACCCGAACACGATCGATCGTAAAATAGGTGAGGGATGGAATTTGTTTATATTTGAAATATTTACTATTTATTAAATTGCTCATATGCTTAAAATTATATGTTTAATTGTAATTATCATTTTTTCGATCATGATATGAATTGTATGGAAATGTATGACGGGATCCAGTGTGGCTTAGGTGGTACCAGTATTGTGATCTCCTTGTGTTTAGATGGGTGTGTGTGTGAGACAGAATCCATGTGGCCGAGGTGGTACCGGTGCCATGATTGCCATATGTATGTTGCATTCATGCATTGATTATGTGCTTAGTTGTAATCGCGGGTTACACTTTGTGGCCAAGGTCTTGCTGGTATCATCTCCCCTAGGACTACAATTGGAAATGGATACACTTCATGGTCGAGGTCTTGCCGGCGTTGCATAGTCCATACTCAACTGTGATATGTATAATAGATTAGGTAAATGGTCTCGGGTTTCACTTTGTGGCCAAGGTCTCTCTGGTATCGTATACTCGGGACTGTATTTGGAGATGGGTTACACTTTGTGGCCGAGGTCCCTCTGGTATCGTGTAATCAATACTAACTGTATCATTATGAAGGCATGTAGTATACATGTGGTTAGGTATCACTCCCTATGCAATGCACCCTTGTCAACAGGGGTTGAGGTGTTGGATAACCCATTGTGGTATGTTTGATGAGACTTTCCGAAGTGCCACTCCCACTGTACGATGTGATTGTTGCCGGAGGCGGGAACCTATCCAACGTGGCCAATGTGTTACAGGTGCCGTGACTGCCACGAGGGGGTTATCAGGGGTTTTTTGGGTGACCTATGGACGCATACAGGGATCGATAGGCTTCTAATCACAGCTAGGGTTTGTATCATTGTGCAGTCGATGTCATTTCTGAGACGAGGGATACAGCCTAATGCGGCGTAGTAGCATTTACTAGACTTAGCTTGTATTGTTAAGTGGATAATAAATAAATGAATTGCATCACGAGCATCATGGACTATGTGTTTAATTTCCGTAATCATGCATCATAAATTACTATAGCTATTGACTTACTTGGATGTGTTTGACCCCACCCCTCACTAAGCATATTGGAAAGCTCACCCCACGTATACACCCCTTTTTAGATGATGATGCAGGTACTGTGGTGCCAATGGCGGGTGATTCAGTATCTTTTGGGTCAGAGTATGGTGTGAGCGACTGGTGGATGCCAAAAGCGAAGGAGCACAACCAGGACTATGCTTGCGATTACTATGCTTACGCCACACCATGAGATTATGCATCATCTTTGATACTTATGAATATAACTGTGGGATTGTATATTTTTGAGATTATAGTAGATGTCATGAAAGAATCTAACAGAATAATCTGGTTATCATTATTATATTACCCTCAGATGTCTCCCCATTTTACTTACAATTCCACTATTATACTTTGATTCCGCTGCTTATGTTGGTTTGTGATGTGAGATTGTGAAAATGTTAAGGTACTGCTATCAGAGATCCTAGTAGGTTTGTAAGACAGGTATGTGTCTTACTCACACCGCTGGTATTCCTAATGGTAAGTTGGGTCTACTTTAAGGTGGGGTGTGACACTTGCCTCCTTTTTTCGATGATGATCTTAATAAATATCAAGAATTTATAAAATAATGCAAACCAAAGAAAGCCCAACCCATCCATGAGGATACTCGGGTTATTAATTTAGGAACCGATCAATGCCTTCGAGAGGTAAAAATTGGCACTACCCTTGATGACGAAGAAGCATAATGGATGAGTAATCTTCTAAAGGAATTCACCGAGGTCTTTTCTTGGTCTTACAAGGATATGCTTGGTATTGAACCCAACATTGTGCAGCATCGATTGCTGACTTACCCTAGGGCAAAGCCAGTAAAATAGAAGCTCCGAAGAATATAGCCAGAATAGAGTGAGAAGAGTAGAGAAGAAGTTGTGATGCAATGGAATGCGGGTTTCCTAAAAGTGGTAAAGTACCCCCAATGGTTGGCAAATATTGTACCAGTACTGAAGAAAGATGGAAAGGTACGAATGTGCATAGACTTCCTAAATCTTAACAAAGTAAGCCCTAAAGATGATTTCCCATTATCTCACATTGATATATTGATGGATAATATGACAAGGCATGCTTTATTATCATTCATGGGTGTATTCTTGGGATACAACCAAATAAGCATGCACCTAGAGGATTACGAGAAAACAGCCTTCACCACTCCATGGGGAACCTATTGTTACAAGGTGATGCCTTTTGGACGGAGAACACTGGGCAACCTATCAAAGAGCAACCACGGCCATATTGCATGACATGATGAACAAATATATGAAAGTCTATGTGGATGACATGATAGTAAAGTCTAAAGATCGGTAAGGGCATAAACCTGCACTAAGGCGATTCTTTGAAAGAATCAAGAAGTATCAGCTGAAGTTGAACCCTTAGAAGTGCGTATTCGAGGTAATGGCGGGAAAGTTTTTAGGCTTTTTGGTGAGTGAAAGAGACATTGAAGTCGACCCTATCAAAATCAAGGCAATTCAGGAAATGCCCAAGCCTCGAACTGAGAAGCAAATACAAGGATTTCTGGGTCACATCCAATATATTAGCAGATTCATAGTTCAGCTGACTACAATCTGTGAACCAATTTTCAAGCTGCTAAGGAAGGATCAACCCACGAAATGGAATGACCAATGCCAACAAGCCTTTGACAAGATCAAGGAGTACCTTATGAACCCACTAGTATTGACATCGCCAGTGGAAGGAGAACCACTTCTATTGTACCTGTTTATGGGAGAGTATTCCATGGGCTCTTTGCTAGCACAGAAGGAAATAGAAATGGGGGTAGAGCATGCCATATATTACCTCAGTAAGAAGTTCTAGAATATGAGACTCGGTACACATCTTTGGAAAGAACTTGTGCTACATTGATTTGGGAAACTAAAAGGTTATGATACTATATGGTTTCCTATCCGGTGTATTTGATCTCAAAGATGGATCCCATCAAATATCTCTTCGAGAAGCCAACCTTAACAGGAAGGATGGCCCGTTGGTTGCTTTTGCTATCAGAGTTTGACATCACCTATATTACTCAAAAATCTATCAAGGGATAAGCCATAGCCGATCATTTGGCTGCCCACCCCACAAAAGATGGAAGATCCTTGGATGATGCCTTTCCCAATGAAGAAATCACCACAATAAAGGAAGAAGATATAGTTAATGAATGGCAGTTATTCTTTAATGGAGCATCCAATCAGAAGGGATGTGGTGCGGGAGTATTGCTAGTCACTCCTGACGACCTTTATTTGCCTTCATCATTTAGCCTCGACTTCCCATGTACCAACAACATTGCTAAGTATGAAGCTTGTGCTTTGGGACTCGAAACTGCTTTAACCATTGTGGTGAAAAGGATCAAGGTTTATGGAGATTCATCCATTGTCATCTATCAGACACGGGGAAAGTGGAAGACTAGAGATGAGAAGCTGAAGCCATATCAAGAGTAATTGGAAGAGGTGATTGAACACTTTGAAAAAATTTCATTCGAATACTTCCAGAGGGATAATAACAGGTTTGCCGATGCCCTTGCAACCTTGGCTTTTATGGTAGAGTGCAACCCTATGGCTAGATTCTGACTCTTCTTAGTAAAACAAAGAAGTAGGCCCATTTATTAGAATTCGGTGAACTCTCTTACTATAGATGGTCGGTCTTTGGTTTGTTCATATAGTGGATTTCATCAGGGAAAAGAAGTATGCAGTTGAAGCAACTGACAGAGAGAAGTTTCTGAGAAGATATGCCACCCAGTCTATTCTCCAAGAGGAGTTGTTATACAAATGGTCCTATGACAGAATAAAGTTGTTGTGTGTAGATGAAGAACAAGCTATAACCATCAAGGTCTTTGTGGACCCAACATGAATACCAAGATGTTATCTAAGAAGATCCTCAGGCTGGGATATTACTAGAACACAATAGAAGCAGATTGTAAGGACTTCATCAAGAAATGCCATAAGTGTCAGATATTTACTAACATCATACATATCCCACCAACAGAGTTGCATTCGCTCAGTTCACCTTGCCCATTATCCACTTGGGACATTGATATCATTGGAAAGGTTAACCCTAAAGCATCTAATGGCCATGAATTCATATTGGTAGCCATTGAATATTTCACCAAGTGGATAGAAGCTCAGTCCTATGCAGTCCTCACATCTGCTAACGTGGCCAAGTTTATCCAGGAAAACATCATTTCCCGATATGGAGTACCTTATGAATTGATATCAGATCAGGGATCCCATTTCTAGGGCAAGACCAAAAAAATCTACACAAAATTCAGTATCAGAAGGCATCGCTCTGCCACTTACATGCCGCAGACTAATGGGGCAGTAGAAGCCGCTAATAAGAATATCAAAGTCATTCTGCAAAAAATGATGGAAACATACAAGGATTGGGCTGATAAGTTACCCCTTGCACTATGGGCATATCAAACTTCTGTACGATCTTCAACAGGGGCAACCCCTTTCTCTTTGGTATATGGGGTTGAGGCAGTTCTACCTGTGGAAATCCTAGTACCCTCCCTGAGGGTGCTTCTTGATAGTCAGCTACCTGAAGGAGAGTCAGTGATGGCCAGACATGACGAGGTCAATTTTCTTGATGAAAGGCGCATGAAGGTCATGGATAATCTGAAGAAGTATCAACTAAGAATGGCCAGGGCCTTTAACAAAAGTGTGAAGCCCTGCCATATAGAGGTGGGTGAACTTTTTCTTCGAGAACAAAGAGCCCCAATTCATGACCCAAGAGGAAAATTCAGGCCCAACTGGAGCAGCCCATTCACTGTCAAAGAGATCCTACTAGGCAAAGCTGTGAAACTCGTAGACCACAATGGCGAAGAAAGACCCAGACTGGTTAACATGGATCAACTCAAGAAATATTATGTCTGAAAGGGTGAGGGGTTTTTTTTAGGAGAGAGAATCCTTAGTAAAAAAGGGGTTTTTTGGTCTTAAGTGAGTGAAGAAGGAATCTCTTCACCCAGTAGGCAAAGGCAATATCAATTCTTGACATTGACGGTGGTGGTCAAGATTAGGCCGAAGTGCACGGGGCATGGCTAGTACGGGAGGGAAGGCAACATGTACAAAGTATGCGGGAAATGGTAAGAGTGTGCAGGTAATAGGGCATAGGTGGGCATGAGTTGGGCACATAGGTGGGCATAAGTTGGGTGCAAAGGGGGTACGGGCAGTGGGGCATAGGTGGGCAGAGGCTAGGCACAAAGGTGGTGCGGGCAGTGTGATATAGGTGGGTAAAGGTTGGGCACAAAGGGGGTGCGGGTAGCATGGCACAGGTGGGCACAAGCTAGGCGGGTAGTATGGCACAGGTGGGCACAGGTTCGGCGGCCAACATGGCATAGGTGGGCACAGGTTGGCCTGTGCGTAGGCGGGCAGGTCTGTGCATGCGCATGGTGTGTAGCAGTAGTGCATGAGAGGTGCAGCAGTGGTGTGTGCGAGGTGCAGCAATGGTGCACGCGAGGTGTAGTAGTAGTGCATGTGGGCACACACAGGGGTATGGGCAAGGGTGCTTAGGGGTGCATGAGTGTGTGACGATGGCGCATACAAGGGTTAGTGGGGGCATGGGTAGGGGTGCACGAGGGTGCGGGTAGGGGTGCATGGGGCCACTGACAGGGGTGTGTGGGGGTGCATGGGTCTGTGGCAGGGGCATGCACAGGGGTGTGCAGTGGCGAGCGGGCATGCTAGGCCAGTTTGGGTGGGTTGGTGTGCACAACATGCACGCGAAAACTGTGATTTTCTAGGAAAAATTGTGGGAGATCCAACGGTCCAATTTTGATGTGCCATATATCGTCAGAATCATATTTTTGAGTACTATCCATCTGTATGGCTATCTTAACTGGATTCCTTCGCATATAAAAAGTCAAAATTGGACCCTTTTCTCTCCCACGCTGGTTCTTTAGGGTTTCTGCTAGGGGAATGCTTCTAGGTTATTTGGGTAGATAAGGGATGAATTTTAGGGTGTTTGGGGTAGGTAGGGGGTTTTTCTAGGTTCCCAATGGGACCATCCGCGTGCGACGCATACATGTGGGAATGTATAATTTTTTGAGAATAATCACGAGAGATCTACTGGTCCAATTTTGACGTGCCATATATTGTTAGAATCATATTTTCGAGCACTATCCATCTGTATGGTCATCTTGATCAAATTCCTTCAGATATAAAAATTCAAAATTGGACCCTCTTCTCTCCTGCGTGGGGGTTTCTAGGGTTTCGAGTAGGGGAATGTTTCCATCAGCATCTCTATTAATCGGAAGCCGAAAGTCGCATCCAAGATCCCTATTTCATCATAGCCAGAGGAGGATGAAAAAATTAGGTGTCTACAGAATGCCCCTCTTTGGCCAAGGCTTGTGCCAATGATCGAAGGGCAAAGAAAAGACCAACCACATTTTGTCACCCAAATCATATACTACTATCATCTTGCTCATTTATGACGGAGTTAAAAAATGCAACAAATAATATCTCTAGAGTTTTAGGACATACCTGGGCTGCCAATTGTGGAAAAGAATTCGCTGCTCTTCCAATCCTGACGTTTTGCAAAGAATTTTGAGCCTGAACTACGTTAGACCTGATTCCTTTCGAGGGATACGTAAGCAACTTGACATGTGCAAGTGCAGTCTCAACCATCTAAGGCAATAAATTGGTTTATAAATTAATAATCAAAGTATCTTAAAAGATGACCATAGTTTGTGTCCCCCAAGAATCTCCATTTGGCATGAAAGGCCATTAGGTATCTGTCATCCACCTATGGTCCATCCATTCTTATCCAGGATTCTATCCCCTAAAAGAAAATCGCCACCCGGCACCAGTTTATCAAGGCTAGTTTGTTCTCCACCCTTGATTAGTCAAAGTCAAAAGAAAGAAAAAGAAGAGCTTGATGTAACAGTGGTAAAGGCCTATTTGAATCATTAGCCAATGAATAATGCTTTAATAAATCATCATATCTCATGTTTGTATTGGTTTCCAAAAAATTCATGGGCTCGTTGGATAAGACATTGAGGAAATGGACCTTGGACATAAATATGAGGGCTCCAGGATTGCTGGAATCTATGAATGTGTCATTTCTTGGCCAAGTTGGATGTGTGAAGCTACATCACCAATTACTCCGACAGGTGCCTCAACACTGGGATGCCGACCTGGATGTATTTCAGTTTGGATTAGAGGAGATTTTCCCAACTCTTGAAGAATTTTGGGTTTGTATGCTATCTCCACCCAAAGGTAGTTTGTTCCAACCCTCTTTGAAGAAGGATTGCTTAGAGGAAATTCAGGATTTCTTCGGATGGAAAGAAGAAGAAGTAAAGCAGTTTTTCAGTTATGGGAAGATCGACATTCTGAAGGTGGCTCATATCTTCATCTAATATCTACAAATGGGAGGAATCCATCGGCAGCCAATTCCTAGATGCTTATTTACTTTGCCTGATAGCTCGTTATGTTCTCTGCACTCCTGAGCATGGTTCATCTATTTTGATTAAGGTAGTCAAGCAGTTGAAGAAGGGAGGTGACATCGTCCCTACAGTTCTTGCAAAGATGTTCAAGGGATTTGATGACATGAGCTATGGCCATAGATTTAGATTAGACCATTATTAGGGGAGTCCTGCTATTTTTTAGATTTGGCTCCTCAAGAAACTAAAGCTCACCATACCATTAAGGGGAAGCCCACTTGGAGTTTTTTGTTATCGGGATAAGAGAGAAGTTCCAGAATTAGACCTTATCACCGATTGGAAGAAATACTTGCAGGAAAGGACTGTGCAGGATATCGCATAGAGGTGCCCAAAGAAGCCAAAAGAAGATTTTCTAATGAAGACCCCTGGCCACAATTATGTCAGACTGATGGGATTGACACACACGTCCTTTTATTTGCTTATATACATCAGCCGACAATACATGCTCGAGGAGAAGGACCTAGAAGAGCAAGTGAACTTTCACCCACCTCAAGAATTGTCTCCCCACCTTGTTTTTCACTTATCCTGTTTATGGTAGGAAATTGGTCCCGCTTTTCAAGTAATTCATTTGGTAATGGGATGAGGAAGTATTTGGATTTTCATGTTAACCCGATTATTCTAATTGTGACTTGAGTTATGGAACTGATTGTGCCTACGCATTGCAAGCAAACAAAAAACAAAAAAAAGAGGAAGAAAGATTTTATTTTGTGCCAAAAGTAAGTTTTCATAGAGATGTTGAAATAAAATAATGAACAAACAAGGGGAGGGGAAAAAGAAAAAAGAAAGAAAATCTCCATGTGTTTGTGTTTTCAGTGAATACAGAAACAAATCCCTATGGGTCAAAAGCCATCATCAAGAATCAGATTCTAAACCAAAAATCAAGAATCAAGGAAAAATTAAGAAAATACATGATTAACCTAGGCCCAGATGGTCTAATCTCATTGACCCGGCCCCAGATGGTCCAATCTCATTGACACAGTCCCAGATAGCCCAACTCGGTTCGAAAGAACCCACCTGGAAGACTAGATAGCCCAGCCCGGTTCGAAAGAACCCACCTGGAAGACCAAATAGCCCAACCAAATTTGAAAGAGCCCGCCTGGAAGACTAGATAGCCTAGCCCGATTCGAAAGAACCTGCCTGGAAGACCATATAGCCCAACCCAGTTTGAAAGAACCCCCCTGGAAGACCAAATTCCCTGACCTGGCACATGTGAAGCCTAGCTAAGGAAAATAAAAAAATCAAATGTTTTTTATTTATTGCAAGATTGGAAGAATAGAGAATTTCTCTCTTGTAACCATCGGTCCCAGATAGTCCAAATTGGCTCGAAAGACCCAGCTTGGAGACCATATTTCCCTAAACTGGCACATGCGAAGCCCAGCTAAAGAAGAATCATGATCAAAGTACCAATTTTTTTTACAGGATTGGAAGAGCAATGAATTCCTTTCCACAATTGGCAGCCCCAGGTAAGTCCTCAACTTTAAAGTAGGTAGGAGATATTATTTGTTGCATCTTTCAACTCCATCATAACTGAGCAAGATGACGGAAGTACATGCTTCGGGTCACAAAATGTGGTCATTCTTTTCTTTGCGCTTCTGCCATTGGCACAGGCCTCAACCGAAGGGGCATTCTGTACACCCAATTTTGTCACCCTCCTCTGGCTATGATGAAATATGGATCTTGGACGTGACTTCCAACTTTCGACCGACAGAGATGTTGATGGAAACATTCCCCTACCCAAAACCCTAGAAATCCCTATGCGGGAGGGAAGGGGTCCAATTTTGACTTTTCATATATGAAGGAATCCGGTCAAGATGACCATACAGATGGATAGTGCTCAAAAATATGATTTTGAAGATATATGATACGCAAAATTGGACCGACGGATCTCTGGCAATCATTCCCGAAAAATCATATTTTTTCACGTGCATGTCGCGCCTTCCCGCACATATGCAGCGCATATGGATAGTCCCACTAGAAACCTGAAAAAAATCCCTCACCTGACCGAAACACTCTAAAATTCATCCCCTACCTAACCAGATAACCTCGAAACACTCCTGGGTCTGAAACCCTAGAAATCCCTGTGCCAGAGGGAAGGGGTCCAATTTTGACTTTTCATATATGAAGGAATCCGGTCAAGATGATCATACAAATGGATAGTGCTCGAAAATACAATTCTGATGAGATATGATACGTGAAAATTGGACAGTCGGATTTCCGACAATCATTCCTAGAAAATTATATTTTTCTGCGCACATGTCGCGCACACCGGTCGACCAACCCAGTTAAGCTAGCCAACCCAGCCAAGCCAGCCAGCTCAACCAAGCCAACCAGCCCGCTAGCCTAGCCAAGCCCAGCCTAGCTGTACACCTATGCAAGAGCCTACCGTATGCTATGCACGGGCCTGTCGCACGCGGTGCACGGGCCTACTGCATGTTATGCACGAGCTTGCCGCACGCTATGTGTGGGCACACTGCATGATGTGCACGGGCCTACCGCACGTTGTGCACAGCCCCATCGCACACTATGTGTGGTAGGATCGCACAGTATGCAGGCCCCAGCCGCACACCACCTAGCCCGCACACCATGCACACCGTGCACATGGCCTGCACACCGTGTACACTGTGCCCGAACACCATGCACACATGGTCTGCACACCATGCACACATGGCCAGCACACCATGCACACATGGCTAGCACACCGTGCACATGGCCTGCACACCATGCACACTGTGCCCACACACCATGCACATGGCCTGCACACCCATGCATTCATGCACCCGTGACATCACCCACACCCCCAATAAAATTTTTCCTCTCCTCTCGCTTTTCCAAACTTCCTCTCTCTTCTCGCTTTTCTGAAAATTACCTTTTCCAAGCTAAAATTTCTCTCTCCTCCCATTTTTTCTGAAAACCCCCTTTACCCATTGAACAAAAGCCCTCCCCACCCATTTTTGCCTTCAACCCCCTTTTTACTTATTGGTCAAAAATCCTATCTCTTCACTGTAGGCAAGAGCCCCCCTTTCGTCCACTAGATAAAGGGCTTCCCCCTCTCCTACTTGGTTTGAAAAAAACTATAAAACCCCCTCTCCCTTAGAAACACCACACCAACAAACACATGAATCCCCTTTTAGGGTGAAATTTTTGTCCCCTCCCCCTCTTGATTTTCTTCTGATCTTCAGAGCGATCGTTGTCAAGATCCAAAAACTCATTCGGATCTTCGAAGTGTTCTTCAGGATCTTGAAGACTTTCAATCCAAATCCTTAGTTAGATCTAGTTTTTAGCCAAAACACAGTATATTCTTGAGCCACCTCCCTTGAGTGCTCTTGAGTGTTCTTGAGTGTTCTTGAGTGTTCTTGAGTGCTCTTGAGTGTTCTTGAGCGTTCTTGAGATAAACCCCCCCTTTTTTAGGTTCTTCGAGTCTACGAAGAGATCTTTGTTAAGATCTGAAACTCTATTCAAATCTTCAAAGTGTTCTTCAGGACTTTGGAGTTCTTTAATCCATTTTTAGGTCAGCCCGTCTTTTTTTTAGAAATAGCCTTTCCTAACCGAACCTCTGTCCAAGTGTCCCTAAAATCATTCCAGGAATAGCCATTCCCAACAGAAGCTCTGCCGAAGTGCTACCTCAACCTAGCACTCCCTTAGTTTATCCCCAGCGAAAGCTCTGTCGGAGTGCCACCTCATCCCAAGCTCAGAAATAGCCTTTCTTAGCCGAACCTCTGTCCGAGTGTCCTTGGAATCTTTCCAAAAATAGTCATTCCTAGCGAAAACTCTGCCATAGTGCCACCTCAGCCTAGCCCTCCCTTAGCCTATCCCCAACAGAAGCTCTGTTGGCGTGCCACCTCAGCCTAGCACTCCCTTAGCCTATCCCCAGGGGAAGATCTGTTAGAGTGGCACCTTAGCCTAGCCCTCCCTTAGCCTATCCCTAACAGAAGCTCTACCGGAGGGCCACCTCATCCAAGCCCAAAAATAGCCTTCCCTAACTGAAGCTCTGTCCGAATCCAAATCCAGAAATAGTCTTCCCTAGCCGAAGCTCTGTCCGAATCCAAATCCAAAAGCAATTGTTCCTAGCTGGAACTCTGTCTGGATACCATCACAATTAGCATCTCTCAAGAAAGGAAGTTGGAGGTCAAGACCATCTTCCCCTGGTCTAGGAGAACACGAAAGAGCCAGTACCAATCAGGGGCCCACCCCTCTTGATCCGAAACAGGGGTCAAATTCAGATTTAATCTCCCTCCCCATTCAACCATAATGTAGACATCTAATAAGCCTTGTTTTAGTGTATATAATAGTTTGAATTCAATTAATGTATATATGTGTGATAATGTAGCCATACATGTGGAATAGTAATAATTCTGGAAAATATTTGTTCTCAAGCATCTAGCAAGAAGACCGGTTGAACCAGGAAGATTGAGTGCTTAACACCTTCCCAACTCTATAACCTGAAACTTACCCTAAATCTTTGGACGATACCAAATTTTAGGCCCTTTTCTCAGGAATCGAGCCCACCCCTAGGTCCTTGGCCCATAACCCTAGGTGGCCACTCCAAACCTCATTTGCATGATCCCGATCCCCGAATTGGACCATCATCAAAACCCCCATCTCAAATAACAAATTTTACACTCTTGCAAAATAGGCCTCCACATATCTTCAAGCGGGGATATGGCAGTGAGGGGCCTGCAAGCGACGCACACATGACCCGAAGCCACCTCCCCCTCTCTATATGAATGTGAAGAGAGAGAGAGGAGAGAGGGTGGGGATCCATCTCCGGCCACTAGCCTCACACTCATCCCCTTAAGAAGAGTTGCTACAACCATCCAACTGGACCTCTCCACAAGTCTTTCTCTTTCTTCTCTCAGCTATATTTCCCAAAATCACAAAGAATCCCAAGAAGTTTCATAATTAACAAAGAAGCCCAAAAAGATGTCAAATTCTTCAATTGACTCCTTCCTCGAGAACTATGTAGATCTTCAAAAGGAAGATGAAGAACTTCAAGGGAAACCTGAAGATCTTTGGAAAAAATTTGATGACACCCGAAAAAATGCAAAAAGCTTCGAATCTTCGAGGAAATTCAAAAACCTGAGCTTACTCGCTCACAAATCATTCCCAACTCAGAAAAATCAGAATGGAGAATGAAAAGGAGGGGGGACCATTTTATGGATAAAAAATTCATTTTCAAAAAAAAAAAAAAAAATTGAGATTCCAATTCCAGTGTGCAAATTAAAAATTCTTACCACAAATACCAAGTTCAAAATTATTTCTTGTGGTAGATAACTCATGTGGTAGATAAAATTTACATCACATGAAAGTGGTAGATGAAAAATTACATGAAAAAGGTAGATAAAAATTACATCACATGACAGTGGTGGATGAAAAATTACATGGAAAAGATAGATAAAAATTACATCACATAAAAGTGGTAGATAGTCACAGGCATGTGAAAGGTGAAAAGTCAAAGTTAAAAGTAAAAATCCAAAATAAATACATGTGAATGGCAAGATTCCAAGGTCCAAATTCTAGACTCCAATCCAATGGTTCAAATCAAAGGACAAAAGAAAAATCAAGAAAAGAAAGAATCTCATTGAATCGGTCCCCAGGTGGCCCAATCTCATTAAACCGGCCCCAGGTGGCCTAATCTCATTGAACCAACCCCAAGTGGCCCAATCTCATTAAACTGGCCCTAGGTGGTCCAATCTCATTGAACTAGCCCCAGGTGGCCCATTCTCATTAATCCTGCTTCAGGTGGCCCAATCTCATTAAACCGGTCCCAAGTGACCCTCTCTCTTTGAATCGGCCTCAAGTGGCTTGATCTCATTGACCAATTCCATGGACTGGCGGAAGGAAGCCTAGCTTAGGAAGAACAATTTCAAGCACTAACACCTTCTGTAGGGAGGGCTCAAATCTTTGCAAAAGTTGGTCAAAAACAAATTCAAACATCAACATCTTCTGCAAGGAGGGCTCAAATCTCTACAAACAATGATTTCAAGTACTAACATTTTCTAACGGGATTGAAAGGCCTCAAATTTCTTTCCTCCAATAGGCAGCTCAGGTTAGATCTTTTAAAAATAGTTAAGAGATATTACTTGTTCCATTTTCAACTCCGTCATTGTAGAGCAAGATGATGGCAATACATGCTTTACGTGAAAAAATGTGGTTGTTCTTTTCTTTGCCCTTCGGCTGTTAGCACAGGCCTCGGCTAAAGAGGGGCATTCTCTAGACATCTAATTTTGTCACCCTCCCCTGGCTATGATGACTTATGGATCTTGGATGCGACCTCTCACTATCGATCAATAGAGATGACAGATGACTGAGGAAACCTAGTCCAGTAACATTCCATACTCACCTAAGAATCCCAGAAATCCCATGTGAGAGAAAAGAAGGGTCCAATTTTTTACAAAAGAATCTGGTCTAAATTGACTGTACGGATGGATAGTACTCAAAATCATGATTCCAATGATATATGGTACGTGAAAATTGGACAGTCGGATCTTTCGTAATCATTCTTAGAAAAATCACGTTTCACATGTGTGCCTCGCTACCTTGCACGTGCCCTGTCTGCCTCACATATGCCCCTACCTGCCTCGTGCATGCCCTTGCCTGTCCCATGTATGCCCCTTCCTGCCATATGTTTGCCCTTACCTCGTACGTGCCCCTGCCTGCCTCTTGTGCCTCCGCTGCCCTGTGCACACCCCCACAGCCCTGTGCGCAGCCCTGCCTGCCTCATATGCCTTAGAGTGCCTCACGAGCCCCCGCTGCCCTACGTGCCCCTGCATACCTCATGTGCCCCTACTACCCTGCGTGTGCCCCGAGAGCCTGGTATGCCCCTGCTGGCCTGCGCACCCCCAAATGCCTTACATGCCCCCACCCCACGAGCCTCGCACTCCCCCATTGCCCTGTGTGCCCCTCGTGTGCCTCGTGTGACCTCGCTACCTTGCACGTGCCTTGCATGCCCCACCTACATTCCACACGCATCCCTGCCTACTTTGCACGTGCCCCCCATTGCCCTGTGTGCCCCTCGTGTGTCTCGTGTGCCCCTCCCTACCTTACATACCCTTGGCCAACCCTGTTGCTTCTATTGATAGCCAGAATCTTCACTCTGATGACTTGAGTTGTGAAGAAATTCTCCCTTCACCCATTTGTGCATTTTTAATTACCCCGCTAGCGTACCCTACATCACGACCTGCATTGGCCCAAAAATGTATCTTTTCATCTCAATGGCCCAAAAAAGAATCTCTACACCTCATTGGCCAAAGAAATTCACCCTTCACCCCATTGGTCCAAATATTCATTCATTAGTTTAGAAAAATCACTTTTTTACCCCCATTGGCCAAGGAAATCTCTCTTTCCTCCCCACTGGTCCAAGAAATCTATAAATACCCCCCTCCCTTTGGTTTTTCACACTCAAGCCTCCTAGTGAGCACCCCTTGTAGAGAAGCTCTGCCCTCTCTCCTCCCCTTCCCTAGTTGAGGTTCTTTAGATCTTATGAAGTGTTCTTTGGGCCTTCGAAGTTCTTCAATCATCTGCTTTCTTTGAGTGAGCATCTTGTGTAGAAGAAGCTCTACCTCAGCCTCCCCTCCCCCTTTGAGGTTCTTCAAGCCTTCGAAGCGATCTTCATTTTGGATCTTCGAAGTGTTCTTCGGGCCTTCGAAGTTCCTAAATCATTTAAGTTTCAGCCTCTTCCCAGCGAAAGCTCTGCCGGAGTGCCACCTCAGCCTAGTCCTCCCATAGCCTATCTCGAGTGGAAGCTTTGTCAGAGTTCTACCCCAACCTAACCCTCTCATAACCTATCCCCAGCAGAAGCTCTGTCGAAGTGCCACCTCAAACCTCAACCAAAGTCTGAAAGTAGCACATTCTTAGCGGAAGCTCAGCCGAATTGGCACCTCAATCTAAGTCTGAATATTGCTACAGTCAGCATCTCCCAAAAAAGGAAGTCGAAGGTCAAGATCATCTTCCCCTGAGCCAAGAGAATCCACTAGAAAGTTCATGCCAACACTAAACGGCGGTCCACCCCTCTTGACCCGAAACAGTGGTCAAGCTCAGGTATAATTTTTCACCCAAATTAGCATAATATAGACTTTATATTGACTCTGTTTTACTGTACATAATTATTTAAATTCATTCAATGTATATACATGTGATAATTAGCCATGTATGCGGAATAGGAATAATTGTGGAAAATGTTCATTCTTAAGCACCTAGCAGGAAGACTAGTTGAACCGGGTACATTGACATTCCCAACTCTACAAACTGACACTTACGCTAATCTCTGGACCTGACCAACTTTTGGGCCCATTTTCAGGAATCAGGCCCACCCATGGGTCCCAAGCCCATAATCCTAGGTGGCGACTCCAAACCCTTTTGCATGATCCCAATACCCTATATTAGATCATCATCAAATCCCCGTATTAATGATGACCTTTACACTCTTGCGAAATAGGCCTCCGCGTATCTTTGAGTGATGGTACAGTGGTGTGGGGCTTGCAGTTAAGCACACATCCTTCCCTAAGAAAGAGAAAGAGAGGAGAAGGGGCCGAATGCAAGTCTTTTTCCCCACCCCCCCAAGGGGAGAGAACCTCTAGCCACTACCCTCAAACCTTCAGGAAGGAGAATTTACAAAGATGGCCCTTAACGGCCTGTCTTTGGAGTAAAGTTGATATACATAGGCAAGTAAAAGGACATGTGAGTCAATCCCATCAACCTGACATAATTGTATCTAGGGGTCTTCATAAAAAAATCTTCTGGTGGCTTCCATGGGCATCTCCATGCAATATCATTGTACTCTTTCCAATCAACAATGACCTTGAATTCTTGGGCTTCCCTCCTTTCTTAGTAACAACGAGCTCTGAGTTGACCACCATTTAATGGCCTGATCAGCTTTTGTTTATCAGGTAGTCAGAGTTGGAAAATGGTGGACTTCCATGATTATTATCAAGTCTAAATCTACGGCTATGGCTCATGTCATCAAGTCCTTTGAATGTCTCTGCAAGAATTGTAGGAATGATATCTCTGCCTTTCTTCAATTGCTTCACCACCTCTATTAGAACAAGTGGTGCACCACGTCCAGGAGTTTGAAGAACATAGCAAGCTATCATGCATAATAGATAAGCATCTTGCTGATGGATTCCCCTCAGTGGTAGGTATTGAATGAAGATCCTGGCCACCTTTAGAATGTCAATCTTCCTATATCTGATGAATTGCTTCATTTCCTCCTTTTCCCATCTGAAAAAGTCCTAAATCTCCTCTGAGTGGTCTTTCTTCAAAGATTGTTGAATCAACTTACCCTTAGGTGGAAATAACATAAAAACTCAGAATTCTTTGAGAGTTGGACAGGTCTCAACCAACCTAGACCGAAATACATGAAGATCGGCATCCCAATGCTGAGGTACATATTGGAGCAGATTGTGATGTAGCTCAATGCACCCAATCCAGCTGAGCATTGACATACTCATAGATTCTAGCAGACCTGGTGTCACCATGTTTATGTCCATGGTCCATTTCCTTAATGTCTCATCTAAAGAGTCCATGACTTTTTCTAAAACCATTATAAGCAAAGAAGAGATGTGATGATTTCTCAAAGTATCACTCATTAGCTATTGACACAACCAAACCTTTACCATTGTTGCATCAAAATCCTTTTTTTTTTCTTTTTTTTTTTACTAATCAAGGGTGGGAAATGAATTGGCCTTGACATACTAGTGTCGGGTGCTGACTTTTAGGGGATAGAATTCTGCATAAGAATTTGGAGGACCATAGATTGATGATGGATGCCTAATGGCCTTCCATGCCAGATGGCAATTCTTGGGGGACACAAGCTATGATGATCCTTTTAAGATACCTTTTTTTATTAATCTAGGCACCAATTTATTTCCTTGATATTGTTGAGACCGCACTTGCACATGTCAAGTTGCCTACATATCCCTTGAGAGGAGTCAGGTTTGGTGTAGTTCAGGCCATTCACCCTATCAGACATAATATTTCTTGAGTTCATCCATGTTGACCAATCTGAATATTACTTCACCATTGTGGTCTATGAGTTTCACAACCTTGCTTGGTTGAATTTCTTTAATAGTGAATGGGCCATTCCAGTTGGGCCTGAATTTCCCTCTTCGGTCATGAATTGGGGTCTCTGTTCTCAAAGAACAAGTTCACCCTTTTCTATGTGATGGGGCTTCACATTCTTGTTGAAGGCCCTTACCATTCTCAGTTGATATTTCCTTAGGTTTTCCATGGCTTTCATAGGCCTTTCATCGAGAAAGTTGATCTCGTCGTGTCTGACCTTTACCCATTCTCCTTTAGGTAATTGACTATTGAAAAGCACCCTTAGGGATGGTGCTAGGATTTCCATGGGTAGAACCACCTCAACCCCATATACCAAAGAAAAAGGGGTTGTCCCTGTCGAAAGATCGTACAGAAGTTCGATATGCCCATAAAGCAAGAGCTAACTTATTTGCCCAATCCTTATGTGTTTCAACCATTTTCTGTAAGATCACCTTGATGTTCTTGTTAGCTGCTTCTACTACCCCATTGGTCTGTGGCCTATAAGTGGTAGAGCAATGCCTTTTGATACCAAACTTTGTACATATTTTGTTGGTTTTGCCCTAGAAATGGGATCTCTTATCTGATATCAACTATTGAGGTACTCCAAATCAGGAAATGATATTTTCTTGCATGAATTATGCCACCTTAGTAGATGTGAGGATTGCATATGACTAAGCTTCTACCCACTTGGTGAAATAATCAATGGCTACCAAGATGAATTTGTGACCTTTGGATGCTTTGGGGTTGATATTCCCAATGATGTCAATGCCCTAAGTAGAGAACGGCCAAGGAGAACTGAGTGAGTACAATTCCGTTGGAGTGATGTGTATGATATTGGAAAATATCTAACATTTGTGGCATTTCTTGACAAAGCTCACATAGTTTGCTTCCACTGTGTTCCAATAATATCCCAATATGAGAATCTTCTTAGCTAGCATTTTGGCATTCATATGGGGTCCGCAAAGGCCTTGATGAATTTCCTCCATGATTATCACAGGTTGCTCCTCATCCACATACAGCAATTGGATTCCATCATAGGACCTCTTGTATAACAAGTCCCCTTAAAGAATAAACTAGGTGGTGTATCTCCTCATAAATTTCTTTTCTTTATCTGTGGCCTCCACTAGTTACTTCCTTTCCCTAATAAAATCCCCAATATGAGTGAACCAAGACCGACCATCTATGGTGAGAGAGTTCACTAAATTTTGATAAATGGGTCTGCTTCTTTGTTCCACTAAGAATGGTTGGACTCTAGCCATAGGGTTAAATTCTACCATGGCATATGGCGTGTAGGATAGGCAGGGCTACGCGGTAGGGTGAGCATGGTGCAGACATGGTGCACATTGAAAGCAAGCAGGGGCTTGACATGGGCTGGTGGGTGCGTGAAGCTTGAAGGCGGGGGCGTCAGGTTAGCAGGCGGGGGTAAGCGACGTGAACGTAGGGGTGTGTAAAGGCTGGTGGGCAAGAACGACATGTGTATGGGGGTGCATGGGGTAGGCTGGCAGGTGTGCGAGGCTAGCAGGCAGGGCTGTGAGGCTGGTAGATGAAGGCACGTGGGGTAGGATGGCAGGTGCACGAGGCTGGCAGGTTGGGGCACAAGGCTAGAAGGCAGGGGCGTGCGAAGGTTGGCGGGCAAACGCGAAATGCATATGGGGGCGGGCGGCATAGGCTGGCAGGGGAGCACGACACTGTGCATGGGGTGCACAACACTGTGTGGGGGGCTATGTGCTATTGGCTGGCTGGCATGCACAGGCCTATGTGCGCAAGGGAGTCAGGGCTACCGGCACTCAATAAATGTGATTTTCCATGAAAGATTGCAGGAGATCCGACAATCCAATTTTGACGTACTATATGTCATTGGAATCGCGTTTCTGAGTACTATCCATCTATATGGTCCTTTTGACCGGATTCCTTTATATATGAAAGGTCATAATTAGGCCCTCTTCCCTTATATATAGGATATTTGGGGTTTTGGGTGAGCAAGGGATGTTTCTAGGTTTCCTTAATCAATTATCATCTCTATCGATCAGAAGTAGGAAGTCACATCCAAGATCTGTAATTCATCATAGCTAGAGGGGGTGACAAAATTGGGTGTCTATAGAATGCCCCTCTTTGGCCGAGGCCTATGCAAATAGCCAAAGGACAAAAAATAAAACGACCACATTTTATCACCCAGAGCACGTACTGCCATCATTTCGCTTATTAATGACGGAGTTGAAATTTGCAATAGGTAATATCTTTTAGCTACTTTAAAGTTTAAAACTTACCTGGGCTGTCGATTTGTAGGAAAGAAATCCGCTGCTCTTCTAATCCTATAAAAGACATTAGTACTTGATCTTTGCCTTTTCCTATACTGGGCCTCCATGTGCCAGTCTAGGGGATTTGGTCTCTAGGCTGGGTCTTTCGACCCAATCTGGGATATCTAGGACCGTCGATTATAAGAAAGAAATTTGCTGCCCTTTCAATCTTGCAAAAGAAAAATATTTGATTCCTGAATTTTCCTTCCACGGGCTTCCATGTGCCAGCTTAGGGAATTCATTAATGAGATCGGACCACTTGGAGCCGATTCAAACAGATTGGGCCACCTAGGGCCGAGTCAATAAAATTGGGCCACCTAGGGCCGATCTAATGAAGTTGGGCCACCTGGGGCCAATACAATGAAATTGGGCCACCTGGGGCCGGGTCAATGAGATTGTTTCTTTCCTTGATTTCTTTTATGTTCCTTGATTGGGATTCTTGAATTTTGAACCCAGAGATTGGAGTCTTGAATTTTACCCTTTTTGATTTGAAATCTTGCTCTTTGCTTTTGATTTGGAATCTTGCTCTTTGCTTTTGATTTGGAATCTAGCTTTTTGCTTTTGAACTTTACTACAATTTTATCTACCAATGGGATTTGATTTTCACCTTCCCTCTTCATGTGATATAATTTTTACCTACCACACAAATTTTGATTTGGATTTCACCTTCCCTTTTCATATGATGTAATTTTTTACCTACCCATTTGGTTTGTATTTCCCCTTCCCTTTGATTTTTACCTTCCACTTTCATGTGATATATTTTCATCTACCACAAGAAATAATTTTGAATTTAGTATTTTGTGGTAAGAACCTTTAATTTGCACCTTTGAATTGGAATCTCAATTTTTTTTTTTGAGAAAACGAATTATTTACCCCTAAAATGGTCCCCCCCTTCTGTTCATCCTCCAATCCGAATTTTTTGAGTTGGGGACGATTTGTGAGTGTGTGAGCTCGGGTTTTTGAATCTTCTTGAAGATTCAAAGCTTTTTACATTCTTTTGGGTTTCTTCAATTTTTTCCCAAAGATCTTCAAGTTTTCCCTTGAAGTTCTTCATCTTCTTCTTAAAGATCTTCATAGTTCTTGAGGAAGGAGTCATTTGGAGAATTTGACATCTTTTGGGTTTTTTCGTAAATTGTGAAACTTCTGGGGGATTCATGTAATTTTGGGAAATATGGTTGAGAGCAGAAAGAGGAAAACTCGCAGAGAGGTTCGGCTGGATGGTTGCAACAATTCTTCTCAAGGGGAAGAGAGTCCTGCAGATTGGTTCCATACTAAAAGATCCTCTAGCATCGCCATTTACCATAACCAGAAGATGGGGAGACAACCGAGTACTTAGGTCTGACGCCATCCTCTAGGGATCACTGCTCATTCTCTCTAGAACGATCTTACAGAGGTAAGCCATGTTTGTCATTAAATTTCCTTCTGTCCTGTGATGTGCATACTTTTTCTTGAATTTCCAGGTCATTTGGAGACCATTCCATCCTCTTACGTTCCTAGATCTTGATGATGTCACCCGGGCTAGATACTTATCGGAGAACCAAGTCCTGTCTGGGGTTTATGGGGCCATGCTTGGTATTTAGGAGAGAGAGTTATACCCCAATGGTCTAATTCTGATACATGCTTCACTTATTGTCTTCCACCACCGACCATGCAATGTTTGAAGTGCATTCCTGCGGATCAGATCAAGAGACTGGGCGATGGAACATGGGATGATTCATTCCTAGACCATGATAGGGATTACAAGATCTTCATTGAGGAAGAAATGGTATGCATCCCTTTTGGTCCTGACTGTCCAGTGGTATGTTGCTCTTCCTTGGGTATCACCTTTATGCTTCAATTTCTTTTTGTTTGTCCTTGATTGGAGTTCTTTCAAGAGAGAACACGACGTACAGACCCTCCTATGTTCAATTACATGTTGGTACTACTGGTCCTTCCCAAGCCAAACCTTCTACTAGTGTAGGTGGATCCCTTAGGATAGCCACCATTCCTTTCCGTGGCTTCCCAGGTTGGTCATATCCCAACACAGCCAATCCTAGCATCCCTCATCTTTTGAGGTGGAGAACAAACATAGATGCTTCGGCTACCTATTCCATATAACTATGTGAGTATCTGATCATTCCTCATTTTCTTGGCTTTTGACCTCCCTTGGCTGATACGCTCCTTCTCAGGTGTCTCTGGAGGTCTATACTGAGATCAAGAGGATGCATCAGAGCTTGTGCGAGGTGGTGATCGACAAGGTATCTTTGCCCCTTCTTTTTTCTCTTCTTCTTTTATTACTCTTTTTCTTGACCATCTCTTATATTCCTTAGGATGGAAGGATTGTTGCCTTGGAGAGCCAAGTCAGCTCTTACTAATAGGAGAACGCTCAGCAATAAGCCCAGATTCAGGATTTAACCCGAAGGTTGGAAAATTCAGGATTGGCACCCACGGACTCCTTGCCATTCCTTGAGGGCGACCCTGAGTGTGGTTTGGATGAGGACTTTGACTCTTAGGGATCTATTCCTGTAGTTCCTACAAGCACAAACACATGTATATCTGTTTTCTTTTTCTTTTTCCCTCCCCTTGTTTGTTCATTTTTTTTTTTTTTTTTAGCATTTTGACGAATAGAAACCTATCTTTGGCACAAAGAAAATCTCCTTTTGTTTATGGTTTGGAACATTTAGACATAATTAATTCCAGAACTCAAGTCTTTATTAGAATAATTGGGATAACACGAAAATCCAAATATTTCCTCATTTTACTACCAAGTGATTACATAAAAATAACTTTCCTACCATAAACAAGATAGATAGGTAACAATATAGGGAGACAATTCTTGGGGTGGATAAAAGTTCACCAACTCCTCTGGGTCATCTACTTTCAGTCCATACTGGCGGTAAATATAAATTGGCAAGTAACAGGACGTGTGACTCAATCCCATCAACCAGACGTAGTTATATCCAAGGGTCTTCATTAGAAAATCTTCTTGCTGCCACCATGGGCTCCTCCATATAATATCCCATGCAGTTCTTTCTTGCAGGTACCTCTCCCAATCAACGATAAGCTTAAATTTTAGGACTTCCCTCTTATCCTAATAACAAAGAGCTCCGAATTGGCATTCTTTGAATGGCCTACTCAACTTCAGTTTTTCAAGAAGCCAAATCTGGAAAATAGCAGGACTTCCTTGATACTGATTAAATCCAAATTTTTGGCTATGGCTCATGTCATTAAATCCCTTGAGCATATTCGCAAGGACCGTAAGGATGATATCACCTCCTTTCTTTAATTGCTTTACCACTTCTATCAGATTCCTTGATACTGATTAAATCCAAATTTTTGGCTATGGCTCATGTCATTAAATCCCTCGAGCATTTTCGCAAGGACCGTAAGGATGATATCACCTCCTTTCTTTAATTGCTTTACCACTTCTATCAGAACAAGTGGTGCACCACGTCCAAGGGTTTGGAGAACATAGCGAGCTATCATGTAAAGTAGGTAAGCATCTTGTGATCTTTATTGATGGGTTCCTCCCAATGATAGTTACTGAGTGAAGATCTTGGCCACCTTTAGAATGTCAATCTTCCCATATCTAGCGAATTGCTTCACTTCCTCCTCCTTCCATTCGAAGAAATCCTAAATTTTCTTTGATTAATATTTCTTCAAAGATGGTTGTATTAACCTGCCCTTGGGTGGAGATAGCATACAAACTCAGAATTCTTCGAGATTTGGGAAAATCTCAACTCATCCAAATCGAAACACATGAAGATTGGTATCCCAGTGTTTTGTCAGAGTAAATGGTGATGTAATTTTAAACATCCAATTCGCTCGAGCATTGAAAGATTGATAGATTCCAGCAACCCTGGTGCCTTCATGCTTATGCCTAAGGTCCATTTTCTCAATGTCTCATCCAGGGAGTCCATGAATTTTTCTATAGCCATCATGAACAAAAGGAGATGTGGTGATTTACAAAGTATCACTCATTAGCTATTGACACAACCAAAGCTTTACCACTGTTGCATCAAACACTTTTTATATATATATTTTTGACTAACAAAGGATGGGAATGAAGTGGCCTTGACATACTGGTGCCAGGTGGCGACTATTGGGGGGTGGAATTCTGGATAAGAATTTGGAGGACCATAGGTGAATGACAGATACCTAATGGTCTTGTATGACAAACGGTGATTCTTGGGGGACACAAGCTATGATGATCTTTTGGATACTTTGATTGTTAATCTAGGAACTAATTTTCCTTGAGATGGTTGAGACCTAACTTGCACATGTCAAGTTGCCTAGGTATCCCTTGAGAGGAATCAGGTCTAGTGTAGTTCGGGCAATTCACCCTTTCAGACAAAGTATTTCTTGAGTTGATCTATATTGACTAGTCCAGGTATTTCTTCACCGTTGTGGTCTATGAGTTTTATAGCTTTACTTGGTAGAATTTCTTTGACAGTGAAAGGGCCACTCCAGTTGGGCCTGAATTTCCCTCTTAGGTCATGAACTAGGGCTCTCTGTTCTTGAAGAATAAACTCACCCTCCTCTATGTGATGGGGCTTCACATTCTTGTTGAAAGCTCGTGGCATTGTCAATTGATACTTCTTCAGATTATCCATGGCCTTAATACGTTTTTCATCGAGAAAGTTGAGCTCATCATATCTCACCTTCACCCATTCTCCTACAGGTAGTTGACTATCCAAGAGCACCCTCAGAGATGGCTCCAGGATTTCCATGGGTAGAATTGCCTCAACCCCATTCACCAAAGAGAAAGGAGTTGCCACTGTCGAGGGTCACACAGAAGTTCGATATGCCCACAAGGCAAGGAGCAACTTATCCGCCCAATCCTTGTGTGCTTCAACCACTTTTTGTAGGATGACCTTGATGTTTTTGTTAGCCACCTCTACTACCCCATTGGTTTGTGACCTGTACGCGGTAGAGCAATGCCTTTTGATACTAAACTTTATACATATTTTATCGGTTTTGCCCCAAAAATGGGATCCTTGATCTGACATCAACTCTTGAGGTACTCCATATCGAGAAATGATATTTTCTTGGATGAATTTTACCACCTTAGCAGAGGTGAGGACTGCATATGACTGTGCTTCTACCCCCTTAGTGAAATAATCAATGGCTACCAAAATGAATTCGTAACCATTGGATGCCTTGGGGTTGATCTTCCCAATGATGTCAATGCCCCAGGTAGAGAATGGCCATAGCTCATGTTATCGAATCCCTTGAATGTTTCTGCAAGAACCGTAGGGACAATGTCACCTTCCTTTTTCAAATATTTTATTACCTCAATCAGAACAGATGATGCACCACACCCGGGAGTGTGGAGAATATAACGAGTTATCATGCAAAGAAAATAAGCATCTAGGGATCTCTACTGATGGATTCCTCCCATTGGTAGATATTGGATGAAGATCTGAGCTGCCTTCAGAATGTCGATCTTCCCATACCTAACAAACTACTTTACTTCTTCTTCTTTCCATTCGAAGAAATCCTGAATTTCCTCTAAGAAATCTTTCTTCACAGAGGGTTGGAACAAATTGCCTTTGGGTGGAAATAGCATACAAACCCGAAATTCTTCAAGAGTTGGGCAAATCTCTGCTAATCCAAACCAAAATATATGTAGGTCGGCATCCCAATGTTGAGGCACTTGTCAGAGTAATTGGTGATGTAGCTTCACACATCCAACTTGGCCAAGAAAGGACACATTTATGGATTTCAACAATCTTGGTGCCCTCATATTTATGTCTATAGTCCATTTCCTCAACGTCTTATCCTATGAAACTAATACAAACAACGAGATATGATGATTTATCAAATCATTACTCATTAGCTAATGATTCAAACAAGCCTTTCCCATTGTTGCATCAAGCTTTTCTTTTTTCCTTTTGACTTTGACTGATCAAGGGTGGAGAATAAACTGGCATTGATAAACTGGTGTCAGGTGGCGATTTTCTAATAGGGGATAGAATCCTAGATAAGAATAGATGGACAATAGGTGAATGATAGATACCTAATGGACTTATATGCCAAATGGCGATTCTTGGGAGATAGAATCCTGGATAAGAAGTGACGAACCAATAGGTGGATGACAGATACCTAATGGCCTTTCATGCCAAATGGCGATTCTTGGGGGTCATAAAATATGATGATCTTTTAATATACCTTGATTATTAATTTAGGAACCAATTTATTACCTTGAGATGGTTGAGACCGCATTTACACATGTCAAGTTGCCTATGTATCCCTCAAAAGGAATCAGGTCTGACGTAGTTTAAGACATTCACCCTTTCAGACATAATATTTCTTGAGTTGATCCAAGTTAACCAGTCTGGATATTTCTTTTCCATTGTGGTCTACAAGTTTCACAGCTTTGCCTGGTAGAATTTCTTTGACAGTGAATGGGCCACTCCAGTTGGGCCTGAATTTTCCTCTTGGGTCATGAATTGGGGCTCTTTGTTCTCGAAGAACAAGTTCACCCTCTTCTATGTGATGGGGCTTTACATTCTTGTTAAAGGCCCTAGACATTCTCAATTGATATTTCTTTAGATTATCCATGGCTTTATATGCCTTTCATCGAGAAAGTTGAGGTCATCATATCTGGACTTCGCCCATTCTGCTTCAGGTAGCTGACTATCAAGGAGTACCCTTAAGGATGGTACCAGGATTTCTATGGGTAGAAACGCCTCAACCCCATATACCAAAGAGAAAGGGGTTGCCCCCGTCGAGGATCGTATAGAAGTCTGGTATGCCTATAAGGCTAGGTGTAACTTATCAGCCCAATCCTTGTGTGTTTCCACCATTTTTTACAGGATGGCTCTAGTGTTCTTGTTGGCTGCCTCTACTGCCCCATTGGCTTGCGACTTGTAAGTGGTAGATTGATGTCTTCTGATACAAAACTATGTGCAGATTTTGTAGGTCTTGCCCCAGAAATGGGATCCCTGATCTGATATCAATTATTGAGGTACTCTATATCGCGTAATGGTATTTTCTTGGATGAATTTAGCCACCATAGTAGATGTGAGGACTGCATAAGACTGAGCTTCTACCCACTTGGTGAAATAATCAATAACTACCAGGATGAACTTGTGGCCATTGGATGCTTTAGGGTTGACTTTTCTAATGATATCGATGCCCCAAGTGGAGAATGGCCAAGGTGAACTGAGTGGATGCAACACTTGTGGCATTTTCTGACAAAGTCCATGCAATCTGCTTCTATTGTGTTCTAGTAATATCTTAGCCTGAGGATCTTCTTAAATAACATCTTGGCATTTATGTGGGGTCCACAAAGACCTTGATGAATTTCTTCCATAATAGTTGTATCTTGTTCCTCATCTACACATAACAATTGTATTCTATCATAGGATCTCTTGTATAATGAATCCTCTTGGAGAATAAACTGGGTGGCATATCTCCTCAGAAACTTCTTCTCTCTATTAGTTGCTTCAACTAGGTACTTCCTTTCCCTAATGAAATCCACTATGTGAGCGAACCAAGACCGACCATCCACAGTGAGAGAGTTTACGGAATTCTTATAAATGGGCCTACTTCTTGGGTCTACCAAAAATGGTCGGACTCTAGCCATTGGGTTGCACTCTATCATAGAAGCCAAGGTTGCAAGGGCATTAGCAAACCTGTTGTTATCCCTCTGGAAGTATTCGAACGAGATCTTCTGAAAGTGTTCAATCACCTTTTCCAGATTTTCTTAATATAGCTTCAACTTTTCATCTCTAGTTTTCCACTTTCCTTGCATCTGACAAATGACAATGGATGAATCTCCGTAAACCTTGATCCTTTTCATCCCAATGGTTAAAGTAGTTTTGAGCCCCAAAGCACAGGCTTCATATTCGGTAATATTATTGGTACAGGGAAAGTTGACGTGAAATGATGAAGGCAAATAAAGGTCATCAGGAATAACTAGCAATATTCCCGCACCAAATCCCTTCTGATTGGCTGTTCCATCAAAGAATAACTGCCATTCATTAACTGTATCTTCTTCCTCTACCACAGCGATTCCTTCATCGAGAAAGGCATCATCCAAGGATCTTCCATCTTTTGTGGGGTGAGTAGCCAAATGATCAGCTATGGACTGGCCCATGATAGATTTCTGAGTAACATAGGTGATGTCAAACTCTGATAGTGAAAGTAACTAACGGGCCATCCATCCTGTTAAGGCCAGTTTCTCGAAGAGATATTTGATAGGATCCATCTTTGAGATCAAATGCACCGGATAGGAAACCATGTAGTGTCGTAAATTTTTAGTTGCCCAAATCAACACAGCATAAGTCCTTTCCAAAGATGTGTATCGGGTCTCATATTCTAGAAACTTATTGCTGAGGTAATATATGGCAAGCTCTGCCCCCTTTTCTGTTTCCTTCTGTGCTAGCAAAGATCCCATGGAATATTCTCCCACGGACAGATACAACAGAAGTGGTTCTCCTTCAACTAGTGGTGTTTATACTAGTCAGTTCATAAGGTACTCATTGATCTTGTCAAAGGCTTGTTGGCATTGGGCATTCTATTTCGTGGGCTGATCCTTCTTCAGCAGCTTGAAAATTAGTTCACAAATTGTAGTCAACTGAGCTATGAATCTGCTAATATATTGGATGTGACCTAAAAATCCCCGTATTTCTTTTTCAGTCCAAGGTGTGTGCATTTCCTGAATTGCCATGATTTTGATAGGGTCAACTTCAATGCCTCTTTCACTCATCAGGAAGCCTAACAACTTTCCTGCCGTTGCCCTGAACACACACTTCTAAGGGTTCAACTTCAGCTAATACTTCTTGATTCTTTCAAAGAATCACCTTAGTGCGGGAATATGCCCATGCCGATCTTTTGACTTTACTAACATCTCGTCCACATAGACTTCCACATCTTTGTTCATCATGTCATGCAATATGGCCGTGGCTATTCTTTGATAAGTTGCCCCGGCATTCTTCAGTCCAAAAGGCATCACCTTATTACAATAGGTTCCCCAAGGAATTTTGAAGGATATTTTCTCATGGTCCTCTGGGTGCATACTTATTTGGTTGTATTCTGAGAATCCATCCATGAATGACAACAAAGCATGCCCTGCCGTACTATCTACCAATACATCAATGTGGGGTAATAGCTCACTTTGTTAAGATCTCCATAGTCCTTGCACATTAGTACCTTCCCATCTTTCTTTAGTACTGGTATAATATTGGCCAAGCAATAGGGGTACTTCACCACCTGTAGGAACCCCGCATTCCATTGCTTCACAACTTCTTCTTTGATCTTTTCACTCCATTTTGGCCGTATTCTTCGGAGCTTCTGTATTACCGACTTTGCCCTAGGGTAAGTCGGCAATTGATGCTGCATGATGTTGGGGTCGATACCAAGCATATACTCGTAAGACCAAGCAAAGACATTGGTGAATTCCTTTAAAATATTAATCATCTGCTCTGCTTCTTTGTCATCAAGGGTAGTGCCAATTTTTACCTCTGAAAGGCATTGGTCAGTTCCTAGATTAATAACTCGAGTATCCTCACGGATGGGTTGCGCTTTCTTTGGTTTGTATTGTTTTATTAATTCTTGATATTTATTAAGATAATCATTGGAAAAATGTGGCAAGTCATACTCAGAATCAGAAATTTTATTCATGAAAGGAGTAACAGACTCGATGTACAAGGACTCTTGACTCTTCTCTAGTGGGGAGGTTAAAACAAAATCATAAACAACAGACTCAACTACAGACTCGATAACTGGCATGATGCTTTCACCAGGGGTAATCTGGCTAGTTGACTCAATAGCATGAGCAAGCTTGAAGTTTTTTTCAATGCTTGTCCAGTTCAGAAGTGGTTCAGTGGCCTGATGGATAGGGAGATGTGGCAAAGGGCCTTCTTCTTCTTTTGAGAAAGTTGTTATTTCTTCAGGGGCGCAATGGTTCCTCTGGACAGGTGCCCGCTTCTTTATGAATACCAACTGATCAATCTTGTACTCTCAAAAGTCAAACTTTCTGAGGGCTGAAGATCGGTGGAGACTGCTCAATCCCTTTTCTATGAAGTCCATCTTTTCGAGCCTGCTGATGGATGCCATCCCATTGCCTCGATCACATCTTTGACCACCTTCACGAGCCTTCTCATTGCAATTGGTTTAGGCACAGTATGTACAAACCATCATCCTCTGTGCTCTCCTCTATTTTGTATACACACCTCTTCCTCTGAAAGGATGGGGCTTGAGCTCATGCAACTCTCGGGCTCTTGGCTCTTAGCTCTTGTAGGAGAGACCAAATGAAACTTTTCAAATCAATGGGAAGCAGCAGACTCTAGGTGAGCCTTATCTTCTTCTTCCATTCTCTCTTCATGAGAACTTGAGGACTAGGTGCCCCCTTCAATTGGATCAACGTTGTAGGATTACCAGAGGATGATCTAGTCTCAATCAGTGCAATTTATGTTATCCCAGGGATGCAGCTGTCTTGATCACCTTCTTCGACTAGCATTTTCTATTGTTCCACTTCATGAGTCACCCAATCGAACTCGTCTTAGAAGAAAATTTCAAGTCTTGGTTGCATCTTGGCGGCGGTTTCATCAAACCATGGCTCCATATTTTCACAAAAAGAGGAAATCCTCTCCTTCTTTCAAAGAGTATCCATTGAGAGTAGGGTAGTAAGTGACGGAGATCTTCCTAGTCATCCTCAGCACTTTCTGCCCTTTGACAGTTGGGGGAGTGTACCCAAGACCATTCTTCCATTTGTTCACTACCAAACTAGGCTGTTTTGGAACTCCTTGATGATATTTCCCTAGCCCCATGCTAGGAAAGTACTTCATATTCTTCATCATCTGATTCATTGGTGGACTCCAAATGGCTTCATAGTTAGCTGGGATTTTCTCCTTTGGAGCTTCTTTGGCGATGGCTGCGCAAGTGGTGTCTATTTCAAAACCACTTAGTTGCACCTCCTGGTCTTGTTCTTCCAATTTTCAATGTTGGTCAGAGTGCTAACCAGTTGCACCTCTCCATGAGCTTCATTTTTTTATGGAGAGTAGAGGACACTGCCTTCGCAGGATGCAACCAAGGCCTTCCCAAGAGCATATTAAAAGTTGTTGGTATATCAATGACTTGAAAATCAACATCAAACTTCTCTAGGCCAATCTTTATAGCAAGGGTAATGATGCCAATGATCTTCCTCTTGGTATTATCGTATGCCCTTGTGGTTTGGGTTGTTGGCCTCATTTCTTATAAGTTGATGCCGATACTTTTTGCTGATCTCAATGGTAGTACATTCAAAGTGGACCCATTGTCAATAAGAACCTGGGAACTATTTTGTCAAGGCATTCAACTCTATTGTGGAGAGCCAGATTGTGTTGGGTTTCCTTAGAAAGCTCAGAATCCAAGAAAATCAGGGATTGCACTATATATATTGCTCCTACTATATGTGCGAGGTGCATCGAATTTATCTTGATTGGCACTTGCACATTAGCAAGAGACCTCAACACTGCTTCACGGTGCGAAGGGGACACCATCAATAATCCCCAAATGGAGATATTTTCCTGGGACTTCTAGAGTTGAGCCAAGACTGGGTTCTCTGGCTCTTTCTTCATGCTACTAGTTTCGACCTCATTAGCCCTTGACTGCTATACTGCTAGAGCCTTACCCTTGTAGTCTTTCCCACTTCTAGTTTCCATCATGTTGATTGATTTTTTCACAATATTCTCCATGGAATAACTATCTTCATCATCACTATTGGTTAGGGTGATTTTCCCCACCACAGAATCATTTTCTTCTTCTGATTCTCCTTTCTTGCTTGGGGTGGGAAGTCGAGGACCTCCACAAATATCCACAGCCCTAGCTCATAGCTTCTTGACTAAATTGGAAAGCTATTGGAATGCAACGTCTACCGCCTCTGTGATTGTGTCATTTGGTCCTATTTCCTCCAGATCATCCAATTGCTCTCGGTTGTAAAGATCACTGACGGTTACTTCACCCAGCATTTTCTTCTTTTGGTTCATCCTCATTTTCTGAATCTAATGTAGACTCATTTCCCTCTATGCATAGGGAAGGGTAAATGCCACCTGTGGGATCAACTATTAGGTCATCATTACCAATGGCATAGACTGAGAAACATATCGGATGTTCTGGTGAGTAATATTCTGACTCATCATCACAATCATTATACCAAGGCCCTTGGTAGTCATCCCGATCTGGATAGCCATCATCCTCTCAAGAATCAAAGTCATCTCCATCCTTCTCATCTTTATTTTCATCCTCATCGTCATCATTCTCTTCTTTTCTGATTTACTCTGAGAAGAATAGCTATAATCTCTTCAATTAATTCTGGCTTGTCTTCTGAAGTTACAGCAGGCTGAATTAGGGAAGTGGGATCACTCTCCTAGTCTTCCCCTAATGCATTTACTGACCCTATTGATGAAGTCATCTTTGGGGAATCTGGTAGTGCAAGTATATCCTTCCAATTGTGCTCATCCCTCCATCCTTCTTTTAGGTTATACAACAAACCTTGAGAATGGGATTGGTATGAGGGAGATGAGAGATAAAAAGCGGGATGGTATGAAGATGATGTAATGTGGGAAGTAGGATATGAAGATTGGGGCTGATAGGATGAGGAGGTTCCTTCACTTTGATGGTGGGGGGAAAGCTGATGATCTTGTGGAGGCTAATAATATGGTGGAGGTTGATAAAATGGTGGGGGTGGAAAATATTGTGGGGGTTGGTAATGTGGGGCAGTGGACCCTTCTGTGGATGAGGAAGGATGAACGGCGGACATATAATCTTCTGATTCTTCTTTTGATGATTCTCTTTTTGTGGGGGTCCTTATGACTCTAGCCCTTTGACTCATGACTCTCCTGTAAGCACGGGCATTCATATGATTCTTCCAAGCTCTAGGTACAATGAGTTGAGTGGGGTCACTCTCTATAGTTTCTTCATCCAGATTGTTCACATGATCAGGGAGTGGATTGGTACTGACATTGGGAGGCTATTTAATCTTGACCTCAATGGTTCCATTGTCTACCAAGTCTTGAATTGCATGCTATAAACCGAAACATCTTTCAATATTGTGCCCCTTTTGAGTGTGGTAGGCATAATACTCATGATCCCTAAACCAAGCTAGAGGAGGGTTGTTGATCACTCTTGGAGCCACTATCCCTAGCAATCCTTACGTCTTTATCTTCTCATATGCGGCCGTTATGGGTATTCCCAAATCAGAAAACTGCCTTCTTGGGTGAGGGGCCTTTTGGGTGGGTGCATCTTCTTGTATTATGAAGGGCTATAAAGTAGTGGCTGGTGAGATTGATTGCTGAACTGCACTCATCACATTAGTTTTCGATCCCTTTCCCAGTCTGACTCGGGTGTTCTTGCTTGCATCTTGGGAGGATCCTTGGTACTGAGCCTCTCTCAAAATTCTATTCTCCACACGTGTTCTAGTGGCTATTAAGGCATCAAAAGTTTGTAAATACTAATAGTAAAGAACATCATAATAGGGTTTTGACAGGTTTTCTATCAACATCTCTACCTGCTCCGCTTCTGAAGGCCTATCTGCCATCTTGGCTACCTTGTCTCTAAATCTCATCAAGAAGGTGGTGAATCCTTCTATAGGCTACTACTGCCTTAATGTCTCAAGCTCCCGACATTTCACATCTACCTCAGTATTGTAGGAGTACTGCTTGGTGAAGGCTTTCACTACCGTTGCCCAGTTTTGAGTTTGTGATGACTCCAACTGTGTGAGCCACATCAGTACTAGTCCTGATAGGGTTAACATGAAGGCTTGCCCCATCTGGTTATCTACAAATTGCCATGACTTGGCGATGCTAAGAAAGACTTTGAGATCAGCCTTAGGGTCTCTTGACCCATCAAACCTATCAGTCTACCACTTGAATTTTTCTGGAATTCTTACCCCAGAGAAGAAACTCATTTCCTCAGAATCCACTATTTGGCCTTCTGAGCCTTTTTCCTACTCGAATCATGTTCTCCAACTTCTCTAAATAATCTCTGAGTTTCCTTTCTTTCTCCATCTTCGGAGGCTCAAAGCGGTCGTGTGCTGCAAATTCCTCTTCTTCATCTTCAATCACTACTCTAAGAGGAGGGACCCTATAATAGGCCCCTCGTTGACTATTCAGATGGGTAAGTGAAGATCCTCTCTGACCAGTTGGTTGGACATGCTCTGGTTTTCCTGAGTCGACTCGGAAAGAATTCCCATGATGACTTGTAGCTACATTCTGTTCCAGATCTCCCGTAGTCGATGCCGGCTTATTCCTGGGATCAGCACTGGGAGGGTTCTGAAGTGTATGCAATATCTGAGCTATCCCTCTCTTGATTTCAGCCATTTCTATCTACAAGGTCTCCACGGGACGGACCCAGGCTTGTTAGGGTGTTTCCATGTTTGGTGGATCCATACTTACGGGGCTGTAATCACCTAGTAGTAGACAATCTCAAAGAGATGACGAAGATGAATCTGGACTTAGGCGAGTCAACCGATTACCCTAACACATTCAAAGGGACCACGGCGAATACTTGAGATGTGGAATTATGCCTGAACCAAAAGTGGTTCATTTTAGGATTCTTGAATTCCCATCCCCTTGTTCACACATTCATCAAACTAATAGCCAATGACTCATACAAAGTCAGTCCACTAAATGGTAGGGGTGGATAGGGTTTGATGCCTTTGGTCCACCCAATGTCTTAAGCAGGAAGTTCATACAAATGGCTTGCTCAGAATATTCCCATGACACATTCTATGTAATAAAGTCATGCTTTCCTTACTCTTTTTCCCACTAGGTGTCCTTCCTCCTGATTTTCTCGGGACTTCTTGGGACTTGACGTGACGTGACTCAAACGGGATTGCCCCTGAGTCACGTATCTAGACTTTTTCCTTAAGGAGGAGGGACACCTTTTTATCCGAAACCCACTTTAAGAAAGCAATTCTTTACATCGGGAATATAATATAGGAACATTCCTTTTCAAGATAGCAAACAAGTTCTACAGTTAGCTTGTGGCGCTCTTAGCTTCTTCGTCTATTTACTACCCGATGCGAGCATGGGGTGGATACAATAGGACCGATAAGGCATCCTTGACAGGATCTACATATGCAAATTACGTGATCCTTTTGATAAACCAGTAGGTTCAAGATTAAGGGGGGTGAATTCCTTGCCCATTACTCATGACTACACACGAGGTTGAGCAATTGGCCACAGGATGGTGGAACCGTGAGTGATTGTGTGCAAAAGTGTAATGTAGGGTAACCATCATTCGATCTTCAATTGCTGGTGCTGGCACAAATACAAGATCCTCATCATTTGATGATGCATTTGATCTTAGAATGTTATAAAGTGCACAGACGTCCCCGAGGGTGCTGGCACAAATACAACATCCTCGCTGTTTGACGATACCTTTCATTCTTGTATAGGAAGCGAGTATCATTTGCTCTCAGAGTACTCTCCATGACATGCACTGACCTCCCTGAGGTTACGGGCATGACAGGGAGTCCCTCGCCAAATAATTTCACTTCGAGCACGATGCACGATGCAATTAGTGAATACAATTACAAACATGGGGTTAGCCAAACATATTTTTAAAAAAATGTGGTGAAAAATGTTCTTGCATTTAAATGTAGCATATAGTATTAGAAGCTTGACATTTTTCCCCAGTGGAGTCACCATTGTGGGGGTAGCGACCGGAGATGGGTTGTGCATCCTTGTCCTCTCTCCTCTATCTTTCTTCACCTTTATGTGAGGGGAGGGGTTCGAGTCGTGTGTGCTTTTCTTACTAGCCCCACACCGCCATATCGCCATGTGGTGATACACAGAGGCCTATTTCTTAAGAGTGTAAAATTCATCATTTGAGACAAGGGTTTTGATGATGGTCCAATTCGAGGATCGGGATCATACAAAAGGGGTTTGGAGTCACCACATAGGGTTATAGGCCTAGGACCCAAGGGTGGGCCTAATTCCTGAGAAAAGGGCTTGAAAATTAGTATGGTCCAGAGATTTAGGGTAAGTGTCAGGTTACATAGTTGGGAAGGTGTTAAACACCCAATCTGCTCGGTTCAACCGATTTTCTTGCTACATGCTTGAGAATGAACATTTTCACAATTATTACTATTCCACATGTATGGCTAACTTATCACACATATATTCATTAATTGAATTCAAACTACTATATACACTAAAACAAGGCATGTATAAAGTCTACATTATGATGAGTTGGTTGAGAAATTATACCTTAACCCCTATTTCAGGTCAAGATGGGTGGGCCCCTGACTAGTACCGGTTTGGACTTTTTGATTCTCCTGGCTCAAGGGAAGATGGTCTTGACCTCCAACTTCCTTTCTTTTAGGAGATGCTGATTGTGATGGTATTCGGACAGCGTTCCGGCTAGGAACGGTTACTTTCGGATTGGGATTCAGATAGAGCTTAGGTAGGGAAGGCTATTTCCTGATTTGGATTCGGACAGAGCTTCGACTATTTATGGCTATTTTTGGGCTTGGGATGAGGTAGCACTCTGGCAGAGCTTTGGCTAGAGAAGGCTATTTCCAGATTTGGATTCAGACAGAGCTTTGGCTAGGGAAGGCTATTTCTGGGCTTGGGATGAGGTGGTACTCCGGTAGAGCTTCCATTAGCGATAGGCTAAGGGAGGGCTAGGCTGAGGTGGCACTTCGACAAAGCTTCCGCTAGGAATGGCTATTTTTGGAAAGATTCTAGGGACACTCAGACAGGAGTTTCACTAAGAACGACTATTTCTAAAAAGATATGGGCTGACCTAAAAATGGATTGAAGAACTCCAAAGTCCCGAAGAACACTTTAAAGATCCAAATAGAGTTTCAGATCTTAACAAAGGTCTCTTCGTAGACTCGAAGAACCTAAAAAAAGGGGCGGTTTCTATCTCAGAAGCGCTCAAAAACGCTCAAGAATACTCAAGAACACTCAAGGGAGGTGGCTCAAGAACATACTTTTTTGGCTAAAAACTGAATCTAACTAAGAATTTGGATTGAAGATCTTCAAGGTCCCGAAGAACACTTCGAAGATCCGAATGAGTTTTCGGATCTTGATGAAGATCGCTCTGAAGATTAGAAGAAATTCAAGAGGGGGAGGGGAGGAAAATTTCACTCTAAAAGAGTGAAGGGGATTCTGGTGTGTTGGTGTGTTTTTTCTAAGGGAGGGGGGTATTTATAGTTTTTTCTGGCTAAACAGGAGGGGGAATCACTTTATCCAGTGGACGGAAGGGGGGTTCTTACCTAATAGTGAGGAGATAGGTTTTGTCTAATGGGTAAAAGGAGGAGTTAAAGGCAAAAATGGGTGGGGAGGGCTTTTGTCCAGTGGGTAAAAGGGGGTTTTCAGAAAAAATGGGAGGAGAGAAAAATTTTAGCTGGAAAAAGGTGATTTTAGGTAAAGTGGGAGGAGAGAGAGACTCCAGTTGAAAAAAGAAGGGGTTTTCAGAAAAATGGGAGGAGACAAAAATTCCAGCTGAAAAAGGGGGTTTTCAAAAAAGTGGGAGTAGAGAGAAATTCCAACAGAAAAAAGTATGCTTTCAGAAAAGCAGGAGGAGAAAGAAATTCCAGCCAAAAAAGGGGGTTTTTAGAGAAGTGGGGGAAGAGAAATTCTGGTTGAAAAAAGAAGGGGTTTTCAAAAAATCAGGAGAGAGAAATTTCAATTGAAGAAAGGGAGTTTCAAAAAAGCGAGAGGAGAGAGAAATTCCAGCTAAAAAAGGGATTTTTGAAAAAGCAGAAGGAGAGAGAAATTTTAAGGTAGGTGGTGTGGGTGACGTCACGGATGCACAATGGATGACGTATGGGTAATGGCCGAGGTGGTACGAGCATGGGCAATGGGTGCAGGTCAGGCTGGCATAGGTGTGTGGGCCAGGTTGGCATGGGTGTGTGAGTGACATATACATGGTGTAGGCACAGTGTGCACGGCCATGCAGCAGGGGCACTCACATCATGCTGCAGTGGCGCGCATGAGTACGATAGGGGCATGCATGCGTGCGGCGGGGGCACAGAGTATGCGGCAGGGGAGTGTGGCCAGGTTGTGTGCATGGCTGTGTGCTTGGCTGTGGGGCTTAGCATGGCTGCGTGCTTGTGCTGCAGCCCGTGGGTAGCAAGCACGCGCACTGGCTAGCCTGTTGGCCAGAGCAGGTAGCGCGCACAACGCGCACGCGATTATGGGTTTTTCCAGTGATGATTATAGGAGATCTGTCAGTCCAATTTTGGTGTATCACATATCATTGGAATCATGTTTCTGAGCACTATTCATTTATACGATCATCTTGATTGGATTCCTTCATATATAAAAAGCTAAAATTGGACCCCTTCTCTCCTGTATGGGGATTTCTAGGGTTTCAAACCCGGGAGTGTTTCAAGGTTATCTGGGTAGGTAGGGGATGAATTTTTGAGGTGTTTGGGCTAGGTGGGGGATTTTTCTAGGTTTTTAGTGGGATAGTCCGTGTGCGTAGCATTTATGCGGAAAGGCGTGATTTTTCGGGGATGATTGTCGGAGATTCATCGGCCCAATTTTGGTGTATCATATATGGTCAAAATTGTGTTTCGAGCACTATTTATCTGCATGGTCCTCTTTACCAGATTCCTTCATATATGAGAAGTTAAAATTAGACCTTCCTCTCTCCCACTCGGGGATTCTAGGGTTTCAGATAAGGAATGTTTCCATCAATATCTCTATCGGTTGAAAGCTGAAAGTCACGCCTAAGATCCATATTTCATCATAGCTAGAGGAGGGATTCTAGGGTGTCTACCCACATACCCCCGCATGCTGCCCCATGAGCCCCCACGTGTTGCCTCGCATGCCCCTGTATGCTACCTCGTGTGCCCCTGCATACTGCCCCGCGTGCTACCCCGCATGTCCCTTGCTGCACACCTAATGCACGCATAAGCCAGCCTACGCACTGCTATAGGTTAGCCCTTACACCATACCTCCCCACCTATGCACTATTGCCCGCACACCCTTGCACCATGTATGCCCACCCATGCACCCGTGCCTGTTAGGCCCTGTGCACCTCGACCCAACCTTGTGGGTTGCCCGTCAATGGCCGGGATTGGTATTCCATTGGCCTGATGGGTGAAGATATTTTCACTCCACCCACTTATGCGTATGCACTACTCCGCTAGCATACCCTACATCGTAACCTCCTATTAGTCCAAAAACCCACTTTTTGCCCCCATTGGTTAAAAAAAATCTCTCCTCCCATTAGTCCAAAAACCCACATTTTGCCCATTGGTTAAAAACTCTCTCTCCTCCCTATGGGTCCAGAAATCCTATAAATACCCTCCTCCTTTGGATTTGAGACACCAACATCACAACCCCACAACCACTCTTAGAGAGAGAAAAACTCTGCCCTCTCTCCTCCTCCCCTCCCCCTTTGAGTTTCTTCGGGTCTTCAGAGCAATCTTCGTCAAGATCCGAAATCTTGTTCGGATCTTCGAAGTTTTCTTAGGACTTTGAAGATCTTCAATCCAAGTTTTAGTTCAATCCATTTTTTCCCAAAATAGTATGTTTTAAGCTTCCTTCCTTTGAGTGTTATTGGTTTTTACTAAAAGTAGAAATCCCTCCCCCCATGAGGTCCTTCGGGTCTACGAAGAGATCTTTGTCATGATCCAAAGTTCTGTGCAGATCTTCCTAGCATTCTTTGGTGCTTTAGGGATCTTCAATCCAGTTTTAGGTCAATCTATTTCTTTCCAAAAATAGTCGTTCCTAGCGAAAGCTTTGCCCGAGTGCCCCTGAAATCTTTCTAGAAATAGCCATTCCCAACTGAAGCTCTGTCGGAGTGCCACCTCAGCCTAGCCCTCCCATAGCCTAACCCCAGCGGAAGCTCCATCCGAGAGCCACCTCATCGTAAGCCCAGAAATAGCCTTCCCTATCCGAAGCCCTGTTTGAATCCAAATCAAAAAATAGCCTTCCCTAGCCAAAGCTCTATCAGAATTCAAATCCAAAAGCAGCCATCCCAAGCTGAAACTTTGTCCGAATATCATCACAGTCAGCATCTCTTAAGAAAGGAAGTTGGAGGTCAAAACCATCTTCTCTTGTGCCAAGAGAATCCAAAAGACAGTCTGAGCAGGTACTAATCAAGGGCCCACCCCTCTTGACCCGAAATAGGGTTCAAGCTCAGGTATAATTTCTTACCCAAATTAGCTTAATGTAGACTTTATATTGACCCTATTTTAGTGTATATAATCATTTAAATTCAGTCAATGTACATATGTGTGATAACTTAGCCATGCATGCGGAATAGGAATAATTATGAAAAATGTTCGTTCTTAAGTATCTAATAGGAAGATTGGTTGAACCGGGTAGATTGGGTGCCTAACACCTTCCCAACTCTGTAACCTGACACTTACCCTAAATCTCTAGACTAGACCATCTTTTGGGCCCTTTTTTTAGGAATTGGGCCCAACCTTGAGTCCTAGGTCCATAATCCTAGGTGGTGACTCCAAACCCCTTTTGTATGATCCCGATCCCCGTATTGGATGATTATCAAATCCCCGTCTCGAATGATGAACTTTACACTCTTACGAAATAGGCCTCCACAAATCTTTAAGCGGCGGTACGGTGGTGCGGGGTCCACAAGCAAAGCACACACAACACACCCCTCCCTCAGGAAAGAGAAAGAGAGGATAGAGGATAGAATGGATGCAACTCCTTCCCCCCCCTAAAGGGAAAGAGAGAAGATATCATCTTCTGGCTGCTACCCTCACAGTGGCGACTCTACTGGGGATAAATGTCAAGCTTGTAACTCTAGATGCTACCATTAAATGCAATAACATTTTCCACCACATCCATTTGAAAATATGTTTGGCTAACCCCATGTTTGTAATTATATTCGCTAACCGCATCATGCATCGTGCTCGAAGTGAAATCATTTGGCAAGGGACTCCCTATCATGCCCGCACCCTCAAGGAGGTCAGTGCATGCCATGGAGAGTACTTTGAGAGAAAATGGTAGCTGCTTCCTGTACAAGGGTGTGGGGTATTGTTAAACGGCGAGGATGTTCAGTTTGTGCCAACATCCTCGGGGACGTCCATGCACTTTATGATGTTCTAAGATCGAATAATGATATTCTCGCATTACACTTTTGCATACAATCACTTACGATTCCACCACCCTGTGGCCAATTACTTAACCTCGTGTGTAGTCACGAGTAATGGGTAAAGAAGTCAACCCCTTGATCTCATACCCACGGGTATATCAAAGTTAGTCCGCTTAAAGGTAGGGACTAGATAGGGGTCGATGCCTCTAGTCCACTAGATGTCATAAGTGGGAGAGTCATACAAATGGCTTGTCAAGAATATTCCCATAAGACATTTCATATAATAAAGTCATGTTTTCCTTACTCTTTTTCCCACTAGGTGTCCTTTCTCTTGATTTTCTCGAGACTTCTCGAGACTTGACGTGACTCTAACGGGATTACCCTTGAGTCATGTATTTCTTATGGAGGAGGGACACCTTCTATCCAAAACCCACTTAGGAAAGCAGTTCTATACAATGGGAAAATAATGTAGGAACATTCCTTTTCAAGACTGCAAACAAGTTCTACAGTTAGCTTGTGGCGCTCCTAGCTTCTTCATCTATTTTCTACATGATGCGAGCATGCGATGGATGGAATAGGACCGACAAGGCTTCCTTGACAAGATCTATACACGCAAAGGTATTTGATCCTTTTAATATACCCGTAGGTACAAGATCAAGGGGGGACTACCTTGCCCATTACTCGCGACTACGCACAAGGTTAAGCAATTTGCCACGGGGTGGTGGAACCGTGAGTGATTGTGTGCAAAAGTATAATGTAGGGTAACCATCATTCGAGCTCAGAATGCGATAAAGTGCGTGGACCTCCCCAAGGGTGCTAGTATAATTATGGACATTCTTGCTATTTAATAATGCATTCGATCTCAGAATGTCATAAAGTGCACGGATCTCTCTGAGGATGCTAGCACAAATACAACATCCTTGTCATTTGACGATACCTTCCATTCTTATACAATAAGAGGGTATCATTTGCTCCCAGAGTCCTCTCCATGACATGCACTGACCTCCTCGAGGTTACAGGCATGACAAGGAGTCCCTCACCAAATGATTTCACTTCAAGCACGATGTACAATGCGGTTAGCGAATACAATTATAAACATGGGGTTAGCCAAACACGTTTTCAAAAAAATGTGTTGGAAAATGTTCTTGCATTTAAAAGTAGCATCTAATATTGGAAGCTTGACATTTTTTCCTAGCAGAGTCACCACTGTGAGGGTAGCGGTCGGAGATGGACTCACATCCTAGCCAACTCTCCGCTCTTTCTCTCTCATGTGAGGGGAGGAGGGGATCGTGTTATGTGTGCTTTGCTTTTGGGCCCCACAATACCATATCGCCCCTCGGAGATACGTGGAGGCCTATTTCATAAGAGTATAAAGTTCATCATTCTAGACGGGGGGTTTGATGATGGTCCAATACAAGGATCGGGATCATACAAAAGGGTTTAGAGTCGCCACCTAGGATTATGGGCCTAGAACCCAGGGGTGGGCCAATTCTAGAGAAAAGGGCCAGATAATTGGTCTGGTCCAGAGATTTAGGATAAGTGATAGGTTACAGAGTTGGGAAGGTGTTAGGCACCTAATCTGCCTGGTTCAACAGGTCTTCCTACTAGATGCTTATGAATGAACATTTTCCACAATTATTATTATTCCACATGCATGGCTAAGTTATCACACATATCTACATTAATTGAATTCAAACTACTATATAAACTAAAACAAGGTTTATGTAAAGTCTACATGATGATATTGGGTTTGAGAAACTATACCTGAACTTAACCCCTGTTTCAAGTCAAGAGGGGTGGGCCCCTGATTAGTATCGGCTCGGACTATCTTTTATATTCTCCTAGCTTAGAGGAATATGGTTTTGACCTCCAACTTCCTTTCTTGAGAGATACTGACTGTGATGATATTCGGACAAGATTCTGGTTAGAAACGGTTACTTTAGGATTTGGATTCGAACAGAGCTTCGGCTAGTGAAGGCTATTTTTGGATTTAGGATGAGGTGGCACTTCGGCAAAGCTTCCACCGGGGATAGGCTAGGGGAGGGCTAGGCTGAGGTGGCACTTTGGCAGAGCTTCCACTGGGAATGGCTATTTCTGGAAAGATTCTAAGGGCACTCGGATAGGGCTTCTGTTAGGAACTGCTATTTTTGGAAAGAAACAGATTGACCTAAAAATGGATTGAAGATCCCCAAAGCCTTGAAGAACACTTTGAAGATCTGATCAGAGTTCTGGATCTTAACAAAGATCTCTTCGTAGACCCGAAGGACCTTAAGGGGGAGGGATTTCTATTTCTGGTAAAACTCAAGAACACTCACAGGAGGGGATTGAAGAACACACTATTTTTAGCAAAAACTAGATTAGACTAAGAACTTGGATTGAAGATCTTCAAAGTCCTGAAGAACACTTCGAAGATCCGAACAAGATTCAGATCTTGATGAAGATAGCTCCAAAGACCCGAAGGAACTTAAGAGCGGGAGGGGAGGAGAGAGGGCAGAGCTTCACTATTATGGAGTGAGGTGGGGTTGTTTGGTGTGTAAAATCCAAAGGAGGTGGTATTTTTAGGTTTTCCCGGACAATGGGAAAGAGGGAACATCTTTATCCAACGGACGAAAGGGGGTTTTTTGCCTAAAGTAGGTAAAGAGGGCTTTTATACAATGGGTAAAAAAGGGGTTTTTTGGGAGAGAGAATCCTTAGTAAAAAAGGGGTTTTATTGTTTTAAGTGGATGAAGAGGAAAATTCTTCACCCACCTGGTCAGGGGAATATCAATCTCGGCCATTGATGGCGATGCGCGAGATTGGGCCAAACTGCACGAGGTATGGTCAGAATAGGCGGGTAGGCGATGTGTACAAGGTGTGCGGGCAATGTCATGAGTGTGCAGTGCATTGCATGCGGGTCAGTGGCATTGCTGTGTGGGAAGTGGCATGGGTGTGTGGGTAGTGGCATGGGTGGCAGGGGCAGCACACATAGGCCACATGCATGGGTAGCAGTGGCAGCACAGATGGGCTGCAGGGACAACACACATAGGCAGCAAGCATGGGCGACAAGGGCAACACACATGGGCAGCATGCATGGGCAGTAGTGGGCTATGGCCAGAGGGGGGACGGGCATATGCATGAAAGGGGGCATGGGTCCATGCCATCGAGGGGAGCGCAAGCATGCGCGGTAGGATAGGCTTGGCTGGGCTGGTGTGCGTGACATGCGTGTGAAAACTGTGATTTTCCAAGGAAGATTGTGGGAGATTCAATGGTCCGATTTTGATGTGCCATATATCGTCGGAATTGTATTTTTGAATACTATCCATCTATGCAGCCATCTTGACCAGGTTCCTTTGTATATAGAAAATCAAAATTGGACCTTCTCTCTCATGCAGGGGTTTCCAGGGTTTTTTAGGTAGGGTAATGTTTTTGGGTTTTCTTAGTCCATCATCTTTGTTGATCGAATGTTAGAAGTTGCGACCAAGATCCACATTTCATCATTGCCGGAGGAAGGTGACAAAATTGTGTGTCTACAGGATGCCCCTCTTTGGCCGAGGCCTGTGCCAACGGCTAAAGGGAAAAGAAAAGAACAACCACATTTTGTCACTTGAAGCATGTACTGCCATCATCTTACTCATTTATGACGGAGTTGAAAAATTCAATAGATAATATCTCTCAACTTTTTAGAGTTTTAGGACTTACTTGGACTGCCGATTGTGGGAAAGGAATTTGCTGCTCTTCCAATCCTATTAGAGGATGTTGAACTAACATTTTACAGAGATTTGAGCCCTCCCTACAGAAAATGTTAGTACATGAAGAATGTTCTTCCTAGGCTAGACTTCCATATGCCAATCCTAGGGATTTGTCCATCATTTGCAGAGATTTAAGCCCTCCTTGCAGAAGATGTTAGTACATGAAAAATGTTCTTCCTAGGCTAGACTTCAATCTGCTAGTCCCAGGGTTTTAATCTATGAGATCGGGCCACTCGGAACCGATTCAAAGGAATTGGGCCACCTAGGGCCGGTTCAACGAAATTTGGCCATTTGGGGCCAGGTAAATACAATTGGGCCACCTGGGGCCGGGTCAATGAAATTGGCCCATCTGGGGTCGGGTCCATGAAATTGGGCCACCTGGGGCTGGGTAAATGCAATTGGGCCACCTGGGGCCAGGTCAATGCAATTGTTTCTCTTCTTAATTTTCCCTTAATTCTTGATTTTTGGCTCTTTGATTTGTAATCTTCCCCTTTCCTTTTGATTTGGAATCTTGCTTTTTAATCTTGAATTTTGAACAATAAAATTTTGACCTTTACTTTCCTCTTTTTCATGTGATATAATTTCCACCTGCCACATGAATTTCTACCTTTCCTTTGAGTTTTTACTTCCCATATGATATAATTTGCAACTACCACCAAAATAATTTTGAATTTGGTATTTGGTATTAAGAAACTTTGGTTTGCACCTTGGATTTGGAATCTCAATTTTTATTTTTTTTGGGAAAATGACTTTTTTTTCTATAAAATGGTCCCCCTTACTTGTCCATTCCTCATTCTAACTTTTCTGAGTGAAGTGAGTGGGTTTTGAGTTTCTGGAGCCCTCAAATTTTTCTTCAAGTTCTCCTTTTTGTTCTTGAAGTTCATCTTGTTCTTGAAAACTTTCATCTTACTCTTGAAGATCTTCATCTTACTCTTGAAGATCTTGAAGATCTTCATTTTGTTCTTGAGGGAGGAGTCATTTGGAGAATTGATATTCTTGTGGGCTTTTGTCCAAATTGGGAAACTTTCTAAGGCTTCTTACAAATTGGGAAACTTTATAGGGCTTCTTGAAAATTGGAAAACTTCTTGGGGCTTTTTACAAATTGAAAAACTTTCTGGGGCTTCTTATGATTTCAGAAAATATGGCTGAAAGGAGAAAGAGAAAGACTTTGGGAGAAGTCTAGCTTGAGAGTTGTAGCAGTTCTTCCCACAAGAATGAGGGCCTGGCTGATTGGTACTCCAGGCAGACTCTTCATAACAGTCGGAATCACATCTGCAACTCCATATGGGGTTCTTGGGTAAGTCTTTACATTGTATTCATTATTTTGATCATCTTTTATTCTTGTTTTGTTTTTTTTTTCTTTTTTTTTTGGTTTTTTTTTTTGTTTTTTTTTTTTCTTATATGTTCTTTGTTTCCATTAGCATGAGGGGAGGGAACCACCTACCTTGGCCTTGTTTGGCCATCCAAACATGGTTCAGTCATTGCATAGGGTGCTTCCTCGTAGAGTGAAGAAGGTAGTTAATGCATCAACCCTATGTAGGCTAGCCCTTGTAGAGACCCAAAAGTTCAATCAAGCACTAGTGGGGGCCCTGATGGAGCGGTGGTGGTCGAGTACTCCTTTTCATCTCCCTATTGGTAAGATCACCATCAAGTCTCTGTGCTTTTATGCCTTGACTGGCATACCATTTGGGGGTAGACCCATGACCCTACCCAGGATTTTGACTGTCAGGGAGTTCGGCAGACTTGACTAGCATTACCATTATGGCTGGCTAGATACACATCGATCTAGGGGAGATAAGTGCCCAATGGTGGAAAGTCAGCCTGGGGGAGAACCTAGCTAACATGTCATAGGTGGCCCATTCTTTCTTGCTATTTGCTGTGGGTTAGTGCCTTTTCAATGACCTCCAAGGGGGAGTAGACATCTGCCTGGCATTCTTCCTCTGAGATCTTCGTATAGTAGATTCTTGGGATTGGGGTGGGGCAGCCTATGAATATCTCCTACGGACCCTAGACCTGCTATCATATGGAGACAGGGGCCTCAAGGGGGTAGGCTACATTCTGCAAGTAACTTTCCTTCTTGTACCCATTTCCTTTCATTCATTTGGATTACACTTTCTAACTTTAATCTCTTGAAATAGCCCTGGTGCTTTAAGCACTTGGAGACCATAGCTCCCAGACTGAGGGACCCTCACGCATTCTTCTTCATTGTATCCATGAGGTGGGGGGACAATCAGGTGACCACTGCTCATTCTTTTTTGAATGATCTCATTGAGGTATGCCACATTTGCCATTGAAATTCCTTCTATCTCGTGTTATACTTACTTTTCCTTGGATTTGTAGGTCACCTGGAGACCATTCCACTACCACGTATTTCAGATTCTGAAGGATTCACATTGGCCAAACACTTATTCGAGAACCAAATCCTTTTTCAGGGCATTTGGGGCCATGTCTGGTATTTAAGAGAGAGAGTGGTACCCTAGTGGTCGGATATCGAGTCATGCCCCTCTCCCGGTCTTCCTCCACCCACCATGCACTACCCAGAGATCATCCCAGTAGATGAGATGAAGTGTTTGGCTGACAAAGTATGGGATGAGTCATTTCTTGACTAGGATAGGGACTACAGAGCCTTCCTGGAGGAGGAGACAATATGCATCCCTCTTGGTCCTAATAGTCTAGTGGTATGTTGCCCTTTCTTGAGTATTTCCTTCAAATTCTTTCTTTCTTTGATCTTGACTGATGTTCTTTCAGGGGAGAGTACGATGTGTAGAGCCTTCTACTATTTGGTCGCATGCCAGTGCTGTTCATCCTTCACAAGTGGGACCCTCTACCAGTGCAAGCGGGTCTCTCAGAGTTGCTAGCACCCCCTTCTATAGTTTCCCTACTTGGAACTATCCCAATGCGGCCAACCCAGTCTCCCTCATCTTCTGGAGTGGAAGATAGATGTAGATGCTTCCCTTAGGCTGCCCATTCCTTATGACTATGTGAGTATTTGATCATCCTTCCATTGACTCTTGACTTCCTTTGGCTGATATGCTCTTTCTCAAGTGTCTCCAGAGATCTATTATGAGATCAGGAGGATGCATTATGGCCTGTCTGAGACAATTGTTGCCAAGGTATTTTATACTTTCTCCCTTTTTTCCTTTTGTCCTTCTTTCATTATTCTTCTTCTTGATCCTTTCCTATATTCCTTAGGATGGGAGGATTGCCACCTTGGAGAGCCAAGTTAGTTCCTACGAGCAGGAAATTGCACAGCGGGATGCACTGATTCAGGATATGACATAGAGGCTGGAGCAAACTAGATTAGCGTCCTTGAGTTCCTCAGTATGCTAAGGGGATGATTCAGAGTATAGTTCAAATGATGACTTTTGATCCATAGGGATTTATTCCTGTATTTCTTGTAAACACAAACATATGTATATTTTCCTTTTTCTTTTTTCCTCCCCCTTGTTTGTTCATCATTTTATTTTAGCATCTTATGAATGAAAACTTACCTTTGGTACAAAGAAAAACTTTTCTTTTTGTTTACAATGTTTAGGCATAATCAATTCCATAACTCAAGTCATAATTAGAATAATCGGGATAACATGAGAATCCAAATTCTTCCTCATTCTATTACCAAGTGAATTACATGAAAAAGGGGAACAATCTTCCTACCATAGATAGGATAGGTAAGTAATAAAGTGGGGAGACATTTCTTGAGGTGGGTGAAAATTCATTAGCCCCTCTGGGTCTGTCACCTCGAGCCCATATTGTCGGCTGATGTACATAGGCAAATAAATGGATGTGTGAGTTAATCCCATCAACCTGACTTAATTATAGCCAAGGGTCTTCATTAGAAAATCTTCTTGTGGCCTCACTGAGCACCTCCATGCGATATCTTGCATAGTCCTTACCTATAGGTACTTCTCCCAATCAATGATAAGTTCAAATTCTAGAACTTCCCTCTTATCCTCGTAGCAAAGAACTTCGAGTGGGCCTCCTTTTAATGGCTTGGTTAACTTCAGTTTTTCAAGGAGCCAAATCTATAAAATAACAGGACTCCCTTGATAATGATATAGTCCAAATCTATGGCCATGGCTCATGTCATCGAATCCCTTGAGTGTTTCTGTAAGAATCGTGGGGATGATGTCACCTCCCTTCTTCAACTGTTTTACTACCTCAATCAGAAAGGACGGTGCACCACATCTGGGAGTGTGGAGAACATAACGAGCTATCATGCAAAGTAAATAAGCATCCTGTGATCTCTGTTGACGGATTCCTCCCATTGGTAGATATTGGATGAAGATCTGGGCCACCTTCAAAATGTCGATCTTCCCATACCTGAAAAATTGCTTCACTTCCCCTTCTTTCCATCCAAAGAAGTCTTGAATTTTCTCTGAGTAATCTTTCTTCAAAGATGGTTGGAGCAAACTGCCTTTGGGTGGAGATAACATACAAACCCAGAATTCTTCGAGAGTTGGCAAGATCTCTACTAATCTAAACTGTAACACTGCAGGTTCGCATCCCAGTGTTGAGGTACCTACCGGAGTAATTGGTGATGTAGCTTCACACATCCAATCCGGCTGAGAAATGACACATTCATGGAATCCAGCAATCTTAGCACCCTCATGCTCATGTCTAAGGTCCATTCCCATGACTTTTCCTGAAACCATCACAAACAACGAAATATGATGATTTATCAAAGTGTTACTCATTAGCTAATGACTCAAACAAGCCTTTACCACTGTTGTATCAAGCTCTTATTTTTTGACTGATCAAGAGTGGGGAATAAACTGGCCTTGATAAACTGGGCTGGGTGGTGATTTTCTTTTAGGGGATAGAATCCTGGATAAGAGTGGACATGCCATAGGTGAATGACAGATACCTAATGGCCTTGGATGCCAAATGATAATTTTTAGGGGACACAATCCTGGGGAAGAAGTGATGGACCAATAGGTGGATGATAGATACCTAATGGTCTTTCATGCCGAATGGCGATTCTTGGGGGACACAAACTATGATGATCTTTTAAGATACTTTGATTATTAATCGAGGAACCAATTTATTGGCTCTATATGGTTGAGACCGCACTTGCACATATCAAGTTGCCTATATATCCCTCAAAAGGAATTAGGTCTGATGTAGTTCATACTATTCACCCTTTCAGACATAATATTTCTTGAATTGATCCATGTTGACCAGTCTAGGTATTTCTTTGCCGTTGTGGTCTATGAGTTTCATAGCTTTGCCTGGTAGAATTTCTTTGATAGTGAATGGGCCACTCCAGTTAAGCCTAAATTTTCCTCTTGGGTAATGAATTGGGGCTCTTTGTTCTTGAAGAACAAGTTTGCCCACCTCTATGTGGCAGGGCACATTTTTATTAAAGGCCTTAGCCATTCTCAGTTGATACTTCTTCAAATTATCCATGGCCTTCATGCACCTTTATTCAAGAAAATTGAGCTCATCATATCTAGCCTTCACCCACTCTCCTTCAGGTAGCTGACTATTAAGAAGCACCCTTAGGGATTGTACTAATATTTCCATGGGTAAAACCTCCTCAACCCCATATACCAAAGAGAAAAGTGTTGCCCTTGTCGAGGATCGTACAGAAGTTTGGTTTGCCCATAAGGCAAGGGGTAACTTATCAGCCTAATCCTTGTGTGTTTCCACCATTTTTTGTAGGATGACCTTGATGTTCTTATTGGCTCTTCCATTGCCCCATTGGTCCACTGCCTTTTGATACCAAAATTTGTACAGATTTTGTCGGTCTTGCCCTAGAAATTGGATCCCTGATCTAATATCAATTCTTGAGGTACTCTATATCAGGAAATGATATTTTCCTTGATGAATTTTTCCACCTTAGTAGATGTGAGGACCATATAGGACTGAGCTTCTACCCACTTAGTGAAATAAAAAATGGCTACTAAGATGAACTCGTGACTATTAGATGCCTTGGGGTTGACCTTTCCATTGATGTCGATGCCCCAAGTTGGATAAGGTGAACTGAGCGAATGCAACTCTATTGACGAGATTTGTATGATATTAGCAAATATTTGAAACTTATGGCATTTCTTGATAAAGCCCACGCAATCTGCTTCCATTGTGTTCAAGTAATATCCCAGCCTGAGGATATTCTTAGATAACATCTTGGCATTTATGTGGGGTCCACAAAGACCATAATGAATTTCCTCAATAATGGTTGTAGTTCATCCACACACAACAACTGTATTTTGTCATAGGATCTCTTGTATAATAGATCCTCTTTAAGAATAAACTGGGTGGCATATCTTCTCAGAAACTTCTTTTCTCTGTCAGTTGCTTCAACCGGGTACTTCCTTTCCCTGATGAAATCCACTATGTGAGAAAACTAATACCGACCATCCTCAGTGAGAGAGTTCATTGAATTCTGATAAATGGGCCTTTTTTTTTTGTTCTACCAAGAATGGTCCAACCCTAGCCATAGAGTTGCATTCTACCATGGAAGCCAAGGTTGCAAGGGCATCAACAAACCTATTGTTATCAATCTGAAAGTATTCAAACGAGATCTTCTCAAAATGTTCAATCACCTCTTCCAGATGTTCTTGATATAGCTTCAACTTTTCATCTCTAGTTTTCCACTTTCCCTGTGTCTGGTAGATGACAATGGATGAAAGTCCATACACCTTGATCCTTTTAACCCCAATGGTTAGGGCTGTTTCTAGTCCCAAAGCACAAGCTTCATATTCAGCAATGTTGTTGGTACAGGGGAAATCTAGGCAGAATGATGAAGGCAAGTAAAGGCCGTCATGAGTGACAAGCAATATTCTGCACCACATCCCTTCTAATTGGCTGCTCCATCAAAGAATAACTGCCATTTATTAACTGTCTTTTTCTTCTATCGCGGTGATTCCTTCATCGGGAAAGGCATCATCCAACGATCTTCCATCTTCTGGGGGTGGGCAGCCAAATGATCGGTTATGGCCTACCCCTTGATAGATTTCTGAGTAACATAGGTGATGTCAAATTCATATAGTAAAAGTAATCAATGGGCCATCCTTCCTATCAAGGTTGGTTTCTCGAAGAGGTATTTGATGGGATCCATCCTTGAGATCAAGTGCACCGGATAGGAAACAATGTCCCAAATCAACGCAGCACAGGTTCTTTCCAAAGATATGTACCATGTATCATATTCTAAGAATTTCTTGATGTGGTAATATATGGAATGCTCTGCCCCCTTTTTTGTCTCCTTTTGTGCTAGCAAAGAGCCCATGGAATACTCTCCCATAGGCAGGTACAATAGAAGTGGTTCTCCTTCCACCAGTGTCGTCAATACTGGTGCGTTCATGAGGTATCCATTGATCTTGTCAAAAGCTCATTTGCATTGGTCATTCCATTCTGTAGGTTGATCCTTCTTCAACAGCTTGAAAATTTGTTCACAGATTGTAGTCAACTGAGCTATGAATCGGCTAATATATTGGATGTGACCTAGAAATCCTTTTATTTGCATCTTAGTCTAAGGTGTGGGAATTTTCTGAATTGCCTTGATCTTGATAGGGTCGACTTCAATGCCACTTTCACTCACCAAAAATCCTAACAACTTTCCCGTTGTTGCCCCAAATACACATTTCTGAGGATTCAACTTCAGTTGATACTTCTTGATTCTTTCAAAGAAACGCCTTAGCGCAGGAATATGCCCTTTTCGATCTTTCGACTTTACTATCATGTCATCCACATAGACATATTTGTTCATCATATCATGCAATATGGCTGTAGCTGCTTTCTGATAAGTGGCCCTGGCGTTTTTCAGTCCAAAATGGATCACCTTGTAACAATAGGTTTCCCACGGAGTGGTGAAGGCTGTCTTCTCACGATCTTCTAGGTGCATGCTTATTTGGTTGTATCCTAAGAATCCATCCATAAATGATAACAAAGAATTCCTCACCATGTTATCCACCAATACATCAATGTGAGGTAATGGAAAGTCATCTTTAGGGCTCACTTTGTTAAGATCTCGGAAGTCTACCCACATTCGTACCTTGCCATCTTTCTTCGGTACTGGTACAATGTTGGCCAACCATTGGGGGTATTTCACCACTTGTAGAAACCTTGCATTCCACTGCTTCACAACTTCTTCTCTGATCTTCACACTCCATTCTGGCCGCATTCTTTGAAGCTTCATCTTTATTGGCTTTGCCCCCGGGTAAGTCGGCAATCGATGTTGCACAATGTTGGGGTCGATACTTGGCATATCCTCATAAGACCAAGCAAAGACCTCATTAAATTCTTTTAAAAGACTAATCATCTATTATGCTTCTTTGTCATCAAGGGTAGTGCCAATTTTTACCTCTCAAAGGTATTGGTCGGTTAGAAGACTAATCATCCACTCGAGTATCCTCACGGATGGGTTGGGCTTTCTTTGGTCTGCATTGTTTAATTGATTCTGGATATTTATTAAGATCATCATCAGAAAAAGGAGGTAAGTCATACTCAGAATCATAAATTTCATTCATGCAAAAAAGAGTAACAGACTCGACATACAAGGACTTTGGACTTTCCTTAAGAGGGGAGGCCAACACAAAATCATAAACAACAGAGTTGACTACAGACTTGATAACTGGCTTGATGCTTTTCCCAGGGGTATTCAGGCTGGTTGACTCAATACATGAGTAAAATTGAAGTTTTCTCTAATGATTGTCCAGTTCAAGAGTGGTTCAGTGGCTTGATGGATGAGGAGGTGTGGTAAAGGGCCTACTTCTCCTTCTAAAAGAGTTGCTGCTACTTCTTCAGTGGCATAATGGTTTTTCTAGAGAGGTGCCCGCTTCTTCACAAATACCAGCTGGTCAATCTCGTGCTCTCGAAAGCTGAACTTTCTAAGGGGTGAAGATTAGTGGAGACTGCTCAATCCCTTTTCTATGGAATCCACCTTTTCCAGCCTCTTAAGGGATGCCATCCCATTGCCTCGGTCACATCTTTGACCACCTTCGCGATTCTTACCGTTGCAGTTGGTTCGAGGCACAGTACATACAGACCATCATTCTATGTGCTCTTCATTGCTTCACATATGTACTTCTTCCCCTGAAAGGATGAGGCTTGAGCTCATGTAGCTCTCAGGCTCTTGGTTCTTGTAAAAGAGAGCAAATGTAGCTTTTCAGATCAATGGGAAGTGGCAGACTCCAGGTGAGCCTTATCTTCTTTTCCCATTCCCTTTCCAGGAGGACTCAAGGACTTGGTGCCTCCTTTGATTGGATCAATGTTGTAGGGTCACCAGAGGAAGACCTAGTCTCAATCAATGCAATTTTTGCTATCCCAGTGATGCAACTATCTTGATCACTTTCATTGACTAGCATTTTCTGTTGTTCCACTTTATGAGTCACCCGGTCGAACTCGTCTTGGAAAATTACTTTAAATCCTGGTTGCATCTTTGTGGCGGCTTCATCAAACCATGATTCCATATTTCCACAAAAGGGGAAATCTTCTCCTTCTTGAGAGTAGGGTAGTAAGAGACAGAGATCTTCCTAGTCATCATCAGTACTTTCTGCTCCTTGGTGGTCAGAAGAGTGTATCCGAGACCATTCTTTCCTATGTTCACTACCAAATTGGGCTGCTTAGGAACTCTTTGATGATATTTCCTTAGCCCCATACCAGGAAAATATTGTATGTTCTTCATCATCTGATTCATTGGCAGACTCCAGATGGTTTCATAGTTAGCTGGGATTTCCTCCTTCAGAACATCCTTGGCAATGGTTGTGCAAGTTGTATCTAATTCAAAACCACTCAATTGAACTTTTTGGTTTTGTTCTTCCCCATTTTCAATGTTGGCTAAAGTGTTAACCACTTCGGAATCTCTGGCTACTCTGACCACCTTTCCCTTATGAATGAACTTTAATTTTTGATGGAGATTAGAGGACACTGCCTTCGTCGAATGCAATCAAGGCCTTCCTAAGAGCATGTTAAAAGCTACCGGTATATCAATGACTTGGAAATCAATATCAAACTTTACCAGGCCAATTTTTACAGCAAGGGTAATAATGCCAAGGATCTTCCTCTTGGTATTGTCATATGCCCGTATGGTTTGGATGGTCGGCCTCATTTCTTCTAGGTTGATGCCAATACTCTTTTCTGATCTCAAGGGTAGCACATTAAAACCAGACACGTTGTCAACAAGGACCTAGGGAACCAATTTGTCAAGGCATTCTACTATGATGTGGAGAGCTTGATTGTGCTGGGCTCCTTTGGGAAGCTTTGAATCCGAGAACATCATAGATTGCATTGCATATGTTGCCCCTACTATATGTGCGAGATGTGTTAGATTTATCTTGATCGGCACTTGCACATTGTGAGGGACTTTAAAACCACTTCATGGTGTGTGGGGGATGCCATCAACAATCCCCAAGTTGAGATGTTTGCTTGGGACCTCTTGAGTTGAGCCAAGACTATGTTCTCTGTCTCTTTCTTCACGTTTCCTACCTTATTAGTCCTTGACTGTTCTACTGCTAGAGCCTTGTCCTTGTAGTCTTTTCCACTTTTAGTTTCCATCATATTGATAGGTTTCTTCACAATGATCTCTGTGGGATAACAATCTTCATCATCACTATTGGTTATGGTGATTTTCCCTATCATGGGAGAATTCTTGTCTTCTGATTCTCCCTCCCTAGTTGGAGTGGGAAGTCCAGGTCCTCCATAGATATCCATAGTGCTGGCTCGTAGCTTTTTTACTGCATTAGAAAGCTGTTGGAATGCAGTGTCTACTGCCTCTGCGAATGTGTTGTCTAACCCTATTTCCTCCAAATCATCCAACTGCTCACGGTAGTAATGATCACTGACAATTACTTCACCTAGCATGTTGTCAATTTCTTCCACCATTTCCCGTATTTTCAATGTGTTGGAGTATACTTCACACAGCTTTTCCTATCACTAATGTGGGTTCAGGTACATCTAGATAAACTTGCATCGGCTCTCTAGATCCTTCATCACTTTCTGAATTTGACATAGAATCATCTCCTCCCCTACAGAGGGAAGGGTAAATGCCACCTATCAGATCAGCTATTAAATCATCACCACCAATAGCATAGATTAAGAAACATGTTTGGTGATCTGGTGAGTAATATTCCAACTCATCATCATTATCATTGTACCAAGTTCTTTGGTAGTCATCCCAGTCTAGATACCCATCATCCTCTTGAGAATCAGAGTCATCTCCATCCTTCTCATCTTCATTCTCGTCCTCATTGTCATCGTCCTCATCTGCTTCTTCACTGATTTCCCCCTCACTTGGTTCTTCATCAGATTCTTCTAGACCATCAAATTCTCTAGCATCCAAATACTCAAAGTCTTCAGAGTGTATGGACCGAAAGATTTCCATAGGGTTGGTTTTGACATCAATGGCTCGAAGTTAGACTAGTCCTGACTCATCATCCTCTGTGTCACTCCATATGTGGATTAGGGAGATGTGTTCCTTAACCTATTCCCCTATGGCCAATGCTGTTACTACTATGAGAAGATCAACTATAACCTCTTCAATTACCTCTGGATTATCCTCTGAAGATATAGTGGGCTGAATTAGAGAAGTGGGATCACTTTCCTGGTCTTCTCCTAAAGCATTCACTAATCTTGTTGATGAGGTCAACTTTAGAGAATCTGGTAATGCAAGCATATCCTTCTAATTGTACCCATCTGTCCATCCTTCTTTTGGGTTATATACTGAACCTTGAGAATGGGATTGGTATGAGGGTGATGAGGGGTAAGAAGAGGGATGGTATGAAGATGATGTAATGTGAGAGGTAGGATATGAAGATTGGGGGTGATAGGATGAGGAGATTCCTTCTCCTTGATGGTGGGGGAAAAGTTGATGGTATGGTGGAGGCTGATAATATGGTAAAGGTGGGAGGTATGGTGGAGGCTGGTAATGTGGTGCAGTGGATTCTTCTGTTGGTGAGGAAGGATGAATGGCGGGCGCCCGATCTTCTGATTCTTCTTCTAATGATTCTCTTCTTGTGGGGGCCCTTTTGACTCAGCCCTTTGACTCATGAGTATCTTGTAAGCGCGAGCATTCATATGATTCTTTCGAGCTCTAGGTACGATGAGTTGAGTAGGGTCACTCTCTGTGGCTTCTTCATCTAGATTGTTCACATGATCAGGGAGTGGATTGGTGTTAACATTGGGAGATTGCTTGACCTTGACATCAATGGTCCCGTTGTCTACCAAGTCTTGAATTGCATGTTGTAGACCTATGCATCTTTGGGTGGTGTGTCCCTTCTGAGTGTGGTAAGCACAATATTCAAGGACTCTGTTCCAAGTTGGAGAAGGTTTGTTGTTTCTGTTTGTAAGGTCTCCACAGAACGGACCCAGGCCTATTTGGGTGATTCAGAGTCATGGAGGTGACACTAGACTTAAGTGAGTCAACTGATTACCCTATTGCGTCCAAAGGAACCGCGGAGAATACTTGAGGTGTGGAATTGTTCCTGAACCAAAAGTGGCTTATTTTAGTATTCTTGAATTCCCAACCCCTTGTTCACACATTTATTAAATTAACAACTATTGATTCATCCAAAGTTAGTCCGCTTAATGGTAGGGAGTGGATAGGGGTCAATGCCCCTGGTCCACTTGATATCATAAGTAGGATAGTCATACAAATATCTTGTTGAGAATATTCCCATAAGACATTCCATGTAATAAAGTCATGCTTTCCTTACTCTTTTTCCCACTAGGTGTCCTTCCTCCTAATTTTCTCGAGACTTCTCGGGGCTTGATGCGACTCTGATGGGATTGCCCCTGAGTTATGTAATTCTTAAGGAGGAGGGATACCTTCTATCCAAAATCCACTTAGGAAAGCAATTCTTTACAATGGGAATATAATGTAGGAACATTCCTTTTCAAGACTACAAAAGAGTTCTACAGTTAGCTTGTGGCGCTCCTAGCTTCTTCATCTATTTTCTACATGATGTGAGCATGCAGTTGATGCAATAGGACCAAGAAGGCTTCCTTGACAGGATCTATATACACAAGGTACATGATCCTTTTGATATACCCATCGGTATAAGATCAAGGGGGTGACTTCCTTACCCATACTCGTGACTACACATGAGGTTAAACAATTGGACACGGGGAGGTGGAACTGTGAGTGATTGTGTGCAAAAGTGTAATGTAGGGTAACCATCATTCGATCTCAGAATGCCATAAAATGTTTGGACCTCCAGAGGGAGCTAGCACAATTACAGACATTCTCGTCATTTGATGACACATTCAATCTTAGGATGTCATAAAGTGCGCAGACCTCCCTGAGGGTGCTGGCACAAATACAACATCCTTACCATTTGACGATACTTTCCATTCATATATAGGAAGTGGGTATCATTTGCTCTCAGAGTACTCTCCATGACATATGCTGACCTCCCCAAGGGTGTGGGCATGACAAGGAATCTCTTGCCAAATGATTTCACTTCGAGCACGATGCATGGTGCGGTTAGCAAATACAATTACAAACATGGGGTTAGCCAAACACGTTTTCAAACAAGTGAGGTGGAGAAGGACTCACATCCTGTCCAACTCTTTGCTCTTTCTCTCTCATGTGAGGGGAGGAGGGGTTCGTGTTGTGTGTGCTTTGCTTACGGGCCCCACAATGTTGTATCGCCCCTCGAAGATACGTGGAGGCCTATTTCGCAAGAGTATAAAGTTTGTCATTCTTAACGGGAGGTTTGATGATGGTCCAATACAGGGATCGAGATCATACAAAAGGGTTTGGAGTCACCACCTAAGATTATGGGCCTAGGACCCAGGGTGGGCCCAATTCTGGGGAAAAGGGCCCAATAATTGGTCTGGTCCAGGATGTAGGGTAAGTGTTAGGTTACAGAGTTAGGAAGGTGTTAGGCACCCAATCTGCCTGATTCAATTGGTCTTCCTACTAGATGCTTATGAATGAACATTTTCCATAATTATTATTATTCCACATGCATGGCTAAGTTATCACACATATATACATTAATTGAATTCAAACTACTATATACACTAAAACAAGGTCTATGTAAAGTCTACATGATGATAATGGGTTTGAGAAACTGAACCTGAACTTAACCCCTATTTCAGGTCAAGAGGGGTGGGCCCCTGATTAGTACCAGCTCGGACTGTCTTTCATGTTCTCTTGGCTCAGGGGAAGATGGTCTTGACCTCCAACTTCCTTTCTTGAGAGATGCTGACTGTGATGATATTCGGATAGGGTTCCGGCTAGGAACGGTTACTTTAGGATTTGGATTCGGATAGGGCTTTAGCTAGGGAATGCTATTTCTGGGTTTAGGATGAAGTGGCACTCCAGCAAAGCTTCCACTGGGGATAGGCTAGGGGAGGGCTAGGCTGAGGTAGCACTTTGATAGAGCTTCTGCTGGGAATAGCTATTTCTGGAAAGATTCCATGGGCACTCAGACAGGGCTTCCGCTAGGAACTTTTATTTTTGGAAAGAAACGGATTGACCTAAAAATAGATTGAAGATCCCCAAAGCCCCGAAGAACACTTTGAAGATCCGAACAAAGTTCCGGATCTTGACAAAGATCTCTTCGTAGACTCGAAGAACCTCTAGGGGGAAGGATTTCTATTTTTGGTAAAACTTAAGAACACTCAAAGGAGGGGATTAAAGAACACACTATTTTTGGCAAAAAATGGATTGGACAAGAACTTCGATTGAAGATCTTCAAAGTCCCAAAGAACACTTCGAAGATCCAAACAAGATTTCAAATCTTGACGAAGACCGCTCCGAAGACCCGAAGAAACTCAAGAGTGGGAGGGGAGGAGAGAGGGTAAAGCTTCACTACTATGGAGTGAGGTGGGGTTGTTTGGTGTGCAAAATCCAAAGGAGGGGGTATTTATAGGTTTTTTCGGCCAATGGGAATGAGGGAACATCTTTATCCAACGGACGAAAGGGGGTTTTTTTGCCTAAATTGGGTAAAGAGGGCTTTTATATAATGGGTAAAAAGGGGTTCTCAGACCAAAATGGGTGAAGAGGGCTTTTACACAATGGGTAAAAAAGGGGTTTTTTGGGAGAGAGAATCCTTAGTAAAAAAGGGGATTTTTTATCTTAAGTGGGTGAAGAGGGAATTTCTTCACCAATATCAATCCCGGCCATTGACGTCGGTGCGCGAGACTAGGTCGAAGTGCACAGGGCATGGTCAGTATAGGTGGGCAGTCGATGTGTACAAGGTGTGCGGGCAATGTCATGAGTGCACAGTGCCTGCATACGGGGCAGTGGCATGGGTGTACGGGTCGTGTCATGGGTGGCAGGGGCAGCACACATGGGCAGTAGTGGCAGCACACATGGGTGGCAGGGGTAGCACATATGAGCAACATGCATGGGCAGCAGTAGGCTACGGCCAAAGGGGGCAGGGCCTGTGCCCGTGAGGGCGCCAGGGTGTGAGAGGTAGGCTTGGCTTGGTTGGGCTGGTGTGTGCGACATGAGCGTGAAAACTGTGATTTTCCATGGAAGATTGTGGGAGATCCGATGGTCCGATTTTGATGTGCCATATATTGTCAGAATCATATTTTTGACTACTATCCATCTATACAGTCATCTTGACCAGATTCCTTCATATATATAAAGTTAAAATTGAACCCTTTTCTCTCCTATGTAAGGGTTTCTATGGTTTCAGGTAGGGGAGTGTTTCCGGGTTACCTGGGTAGGTAGAGGATATATTTTAGGGTGTTTGGGGTAGGTAGGAGATTTTTATAGGTTTCCAACGAGATAGTTTGCTTGCGCGGCATACATGTAGAAAAGTGTAATTTTTTGGGGATGATCGTGGGAGATCTATTAGTCTGATTTTGACATGCCATATATCGTCAGAAACGTATTCCCAAGCACTATCCATCTATGTGGTCATCTTGACCAGATTCCTTCATATATAGAA
>NW_024868177.1:0-30627 GCF_013358625.1 Macadamia integrifolia
CCTGACATACAATGTGAGATATAAACCACCCTACCCACTAATTAGATGGTTGTATTTCCCCTAATTGGTCCCACACTAACATAGTAACCAGCACAGCCAAATAATGATCTCCCTCTGAAGAATTTATCTACACAGCTGGCGACTAAGGGAACAAAAAAAAAAGCCCTAAGACTCCCACTTCTGATTCTGCCGGCGGTTAGGGTCCCACAAATTAAAGTAACCCAAGACATTCACTAGACAAATTTTGCTATGATTAATTTCTCTTTTAAAGTTGATGTGTGGGTCAGGCCTTTGGGGCCTTGGAGGCCTTGTCCTTTCAGAAATGAGTCTTTTAACTCTAATGAGTGAAGAGAAGACCCCACAGAAGGCAAGGCAAGGCCACAGTAGCTGTTGAATCATAAACTAATTTGTTAGCTATTTGACCAAAGGATGCTCCATGCTACTCCTGCGCCACAGAAAGGGGGTGCAATGACCACCATGCCCTTTTTGGGGGCGTTTCCCCTGTATCGGGGTGCTCCCCTTGCTCTCAGACAAAAACATTTACCCTATATATATATATATATATATATATATATATATAGAGAGAGAGAGAGAGAGAGAGAGAGAGAGAGAGAGAGAGAGAGAGGAGAATCATAGCTTTAGGTCTGGTATTGGTATTAGTATCTGCCAATACCGATCTGAATCAGATTGGATCTACACATATCGATCAGTTTTGCCCTTACTTTTTAAAAAAAGTACATTTTTTTCCTGTTTTACCCTGAAATGATATGGATAATCGATCCGGATCGGTCAATGATTGGGGATCGATCTTAGCCGATACCAATATGATACAACTGATACGGCCGATATCAATACTTGAAACCATGGAGAGAATCGTCTAAAAGATTCATACCCATATTCCATCTTCACTTTGAAATCAGATCATAATTCATATCAAATGTGTTGAAGCTCTCATCCTTTTTCTTCTTTTTTTTGTTGCTAACGAGGAACCCCTTGAACTTAAGGATGTGAATTTTGGAGGTAATATTTTTTCTTTTAACCTCATATGAAATTCTTTGGATGTTAGTTTTATATTCTAACTTCTAAGTAATTGTTTTTTTCCTTTATATAACTGAGACGGATGAAGAGGAATTATTTGAAGTCTTAGAAGATGTGTTTTTAAGGCCTTCTACTCCTACTTTAGCATCATCCACCATTACTATGGGTGTTCATTAGTATTTAGTAGTTTTATTTGCATTTCACTTTCTGAATGTAATATATTTTTTTTTACTTAGTTGTTTTGTTGTTTTAACAAAACATAATAGTTGTTACTTAAAAAAAACATTGAATCGTTTATCACCAAAAGTAATTTTTATATCGAAACCGAAATCGTTTAAAACCCTGAAATTGAAACCGTTTAAAAATCGTGGAACCAAAGTCATTTACTAAATAGTTGCGGTTTCAGAAGTGCAACCGTAGTAAATGGTGCATTTTTTATTTCAGCCAAATAAATGTGAACTAAACCGAACCACACCATTTAAACTAAAATGGAACCGATTAACACCATTATCTTAAGTTTGCCCAATTGTACTATATAATTCAAGGGTAAACCCCGATTATAGGTAGTCACACCTAACCCGTGTAATAAATCAGTCACTAAGAGACTCAAACTGGAGATATCTATTAACACAGCACCTTTGGTGGACCAATGGAGCTACACCCGGGGTGTAAGCTTTCATCCTTATAATTACTTGGCCATTAAAATCATTAAACCCTTTTGAAATGTCACAGTAACTGCTTTATAACTATTTCATTGGGGTTACATTAGTGGTAGAGAGCATAGCTGAGGTACGTTTAGTCGGTGGCACATCAAGAGATTTACGTTCAAGTTAAGATTAGGTTTGATTAGATTGATGGGAGGTTAGGGGGCCGTGAAGGCTTTAGCTTATTTCATTGGAAAGTAAAGTATATGGAGATACTTTCAACCTAGTTATAGTGTGGTCTTATCAAATCCACAAAAAAGGTGGGTTCAATCAGATATGTCCTTAGGTCCGAGAAGAACGGAGTAGGCCACCCCATCCACCAACCACAACCACCACCACCACCCCACCACCACTGGTCCACTGAGATGGCAACATCTGTCGCATGGTGTCTAATCTTATCCTTAATGGATCCATTCAGCATTCCCCACTACAAGATTTTAAAATATAGGTTTTCCACCCACCCTATTGGCTATGCATATGCCAAATTTGTTTTCCATTTTGTAATTTTGAAGAGCAATCAGAACCTGATTGTGGGGCCACATGCAGGGATGATGGGTTTATAAACATATTGGGTCTTCAATTTAGAGATCCCCAAATTCAACAGGTAGGTAATTTCAAGGTTATCTTCAAAAATTCAAAAAATTAAATTACCATCCACCAAGATTGGATGCATGGTACCACTCCCACCCACAAGGTGTTTTTTTTTTTTGATGAACAGATGCCATATAAGGACCTACTGGGGCAAGATAAGAGACCTACGTGGAGCCAACAATGGGTCCTTATGTCACAATTATTACAAATTACTAATTTATTTACTATTATATCAAGAAAGATGTGGGGTAAGAGATCGAACCTTTGACATTCTTTAGACTTGACACGGCCAAATCGATCATTCAGGAGGGTGAGGACACGTGTCACCCATCGGGACACATGTCGCCCACTAGATAGGGTGTACAAAGACTCTATCACGCTCTATCACGTCGCTTGCATGAAGGGAATATTCCCCACCAGAAGGATTGACGTATTAGAGTGGAACTCTAAGAGGGAAGAAGGTGGACCCGAGAAGGACTCTTGGAAGGAAAGGGAAAACCCTAAACCCTATGAGCTATCTAAGAGGGCCCGAGAGGAAGGAAGGAGGTAAGCATCAATACCCTCACCATTACTCCCATACTAAAAACTATGCGGCTGACCCTAACTTGAGCATCGGAAGACTAACCCCGGACAAAGCTCCGGGCCTCCGTCGTTTGTGCTTGTGCAGGATCAACTCACGGGGTTTTTGGCAGCAATAAGACTAAATGCCAGAGTCCAATTGCTTGGTTGCCTTCCATGAATTAGAAGCTTATCCTTCACAAGTAATTGAATTGACAGTTACCTAAAACCTTGTTTTACACTTGGTAAGATAATAAAAGAATAATAAAAGAGATTATGACCATTTGATGATTTGAGAAATCATTTTTTAAGAAATAATCAGATATGTACCATTCAATTCCATCATTTTAAGGCACAATATTGGTTAAGTATCATCCATCCCAAAAACCAATACAATATCATTGTGGATCAATATCAAATCATTCATATTGAATAGAAACACATTTGATCCTCCTAAAAGCATATCTTATGATATTTTTACCCTTATTTCGTATTATTTCACCAATATAATATCAATCACATATAAAGATCAAGAACATACAAACAAATGCAAATCTCCCACGATCAAATACCAATATTTGAAACATGATAAGTTATTCAATTCTCTTTAATTTTTCCAATAAAAAAAAATTCTCAAAATTTTGTCATAGCTTCTAATCAAAATTTTTTATATGTGTGTGAAACGTACTACAACGTGGACGATTGTGAGAGCGATAGAAATTCATTAACAGTACTGACACTAAAAAAAAAAAAAAAAAGGGCAAATCCTTGTCTCTCTCTTCCCGCCAAGATTTCAGGCACACCTGGCGCGCCAGCCAAAGAGACAGGCTGGCCTTTAACAGTTGGGACTTGGGAGTCTTGGGACGGTCAGGTTCAGGTGAGAAAAGCACACAGTCATCAACGCCCGCTGGCGGCAGGGCCGCAATTACCTCTCTCTCTCTCTCTCTACCCCTCGTGTGTACACACTGCCATGAGAGAGATGAGGACCTGAGCTGAGCCCCCTTCAATCGCTTCTAGAAGCTTTGAAATCACTCTCTATAGAATCTTGGAGAACCCCAAGAATCTTCTAATTTTTTCTTTAATGGCGACTGGCTAGTAGCGATCTCCCCACGTTTCTTAATTAATTTGGATTTTGAAACTTGAAAGAGGAAGAAGAAACGTCGTTCTTCCTCTGCAAACCTCTCTCTCCTCACCTCTTTTAAATAAACCCATTCCTTCCTTCACAATCACCTACCCTCCTCTTCTTTGCAGCCATGCAACTCAAACATTTCCTCCCAGTTTTACCTGCAGATCTAGATGAAATCGAGTCCTCAACCCCTCGTCGTTCTCGTTCCAGTCGCCAACCTTCCACCGAGGAACATGGGCTTTTCACTTTTGTTAACCATGTACTCCGCAGCATCTACACGGGTTTCTCCGATTGCTATGTCACTCGCAACAACCACTCTTCCTGCAACTTCCAGGACACCCCAGGTGTCGATCTCTCCCAAAAGGTTGTGGGTTCGAACAACCCAAGAATCTTCAGCTTCGCTGAGCTCTACATCGCTTCCAATGGCTTCAGTGAAGATCAAATCCTCGGTAGTGGCGGATTCGGTCGTGTTTATAGAGCCGTCTTACCAAGCGATGGCACTATTGTTGCCGTCAAGTGCTTGACTGAGAAAGGAGAACAGTTCGAGAAGACCTTCGCTGCTGAATTGATGGCGGTCGCTCAGCTTCGCCACCGAAACCTCGTTCGCCTTAGGGGTTGGTGTGTTCATGAAGATCAATTGCTTCTTGTATATGACTACATGCCTAATCTCAGCCTCGATCGGATTCTCTTCAAACGACCTGATTGCCCTGCCTCTCCGATTCTGAATTGGGAACGACGATATCGAATTGTGGCGGGTCTTGCGGCTGCTCTGTTCTATCTACATGAGCAATTGGAGACACAAATCATCCACCGAGATGTCAAGACTAGTAATGTCATGTTAGATTCCAATTATAACGCTCGGTTGGGCGATTTCGGATTAGCACGGTGGCTAGAGCATGAACTTGAATTTGCAGCACCATCTTTTGATAGCAATTATGAGTTCAGGATGGCGGAGACAACCAGAATTGGTGGCACAATTGGGTACTTACCACCGGAGAGCTTCCAGAAAAAAAGCATTGCTACTGCAAAATCTGATGTTTTTAGCTTTGGGATTGTTGTTTTGGAGGTGGCGAGTGGTCGGCGAGCAATCGATCTCGCCTGCCAAGATGAGAAGATTGTCCTGCTTGATTGGGTTCGACGGCTATCTGATGAAGGTAAGTGTTTACAAGCTGGAGATACTCGGTTACTAGATGGGTCTTATAAGCTTCCTGAGATGGAGCTTTTAATCAATCTCGGCCTCCTCTGTACTTTGGGTGATCCACAAGTAAGGCCTAGTATGAAATGGGTTGTCGAAGTTCTTGCCGGTAATATCGTCGGCAAATTGCCGGCGTTGCCGTCGTTTAAGGCCTATCCTCAATACATCTCCTATTCATCTTCCACTGCCACCACAATCATAACAATTTCAACAGTAATAGGAACATCAACAACAACAACAAATGCATCTCAATGGTCTAATTTAACATCTGGTTATGCAACTGCTGCTGGTGACACCATTTTTATGACAGCCATGGATGGGGAAACTAACAGCAATGGCCATGATGGAGAAACTAACAGTAACAGTCACATTAGTGGCGTTATTCGGAGCAAAATTCCTTCGGTTGATACACCACGAGAGATACCTTTCAAGGAAATCATTGCTGCAACGAATGATTTCTCCGAAGCTAGAAGAGTTGCAGAGCTGGACTTTGGTACTGCCTACCATGGCTACCTAGAGAACCGTCATCATGTATTGGTGAAGAGGCTTGGGATGAAGAAATGCCCTGCTTTAAGGATACGTTTTGCCAATGAGCTCCAGAACCTTGGGAATCTCCGACACCGGAATCTGGTGCAGCTCCGAGGCTGGTGCACTGAGCAAGGGGAGATGCTTGTTGTCTATGACTACTCTGCTCGCAGTCAGCTCAGTTATTTCCTCTTCCATGACAAGAGCTGGCCCTCTGTCCTAACATGGAGGCGGCGTTACAATATAATTAAATCGATCGCATCTGCAATCTTTTATCTCCATGAAGGTTGGGATGAGCAGGTCATCCATAGGAATATTACTTCTGCAGCTATCATCCTTGATGGTGACATGAGCCCACGTCTTGGCTCTTTCGCCCTTGCTGAGTTCCTGGCTCGGAATGACCATGGCCATCACGCGGAAACTAGCCCAGAGAAATCAGTTCGTGGGATATTTGGATACATAGCCCCTGAGTACATTGAATCCGGTGAGGTGACCGCATTGGCTGATGTTTATAGCTTTGGGGTTCTTATGCTTGAGGTGGTTACCGGCAGGATGGCAGTTGACTTCCGGTGGCCTGAGGTGCTGTTGGTGAAGAAGGTTCGTGAATTTGAGATACAGAGGAGACCATTGGTGGAGCTGGCGGACTGGAGAATGAATGATGAGTATGATAAAAGGGAGCTTACTAGGCTTGTGAAATTGGGAATTGCATGTACCAGATCAGATCCTAGTTTGCGACCGAGTATGAGGCAAATTGTTAGCATACTAGATGGTAATGATGGGTGCTTCAAGGAAGAAGCACAAAGGAAGGAGATGAGGGAAGAGTGGCTGCGCAGGAATGATTATTCTTTGACATCTATCAGGAGAATCCAAGCTATTGGTATTCAATGAAGGTATATGTAGTTGGAACAGATAGATCTGATGAGGGATCATAGGTTTCTCTTATGTGATAGTCTCAATGATGTAAACTAGGTTTCTCTCTTGTGATAGACTATGATCAGGTTTTCCCCTTCCTTTTTTGGTTGTTTGTGTACTGTTTCAGGTAGTCTATGTAAATAGAAATGAGATGATGATGTATAGTTAGACTTTATGCATTGGTTCTTCACCAAATCCAGCACATCTTCCTATTTGTGAATTATACTGCTTGTTTGACCTGCCAATTGATTCATATTTCAGTCTTCAATCTCAGATACCATTCATATTAAGGGTATATTGTGATCTCAGAAAAATAAATAACATACAGGGAGGAAGGGAGAGAGATAGAGAGAACAATGAGTGCAGACTAACTAATGATTGTCATGGTAAACATAATAGGTAGAATGTCTTGTCTTTACACCATCTTAAAGAAATTGTAGAAAGTTGTGAGTTCAATGCACAGGCAGCATTTTAAATAGTATTTTGGCCCGGATCATATGGATAAACTGCATCAACTCAGTCTCATCTACCGGAGTTTGTTTGATTCATTTTCCGCTGCTTATTTTCTACTTCACAACACCTCATTTTACAGGGACTTACTTCTCATCATCAGTATCAACCCCAACCCAATTGTTTAGTGCGGAAAGGAACTCTTTAAAACTGACCTTTCCATTCTTGCCCCAGTCCATCTCCTCTGCATTTTACAAAGAGAAACCACTAAATAAAAGGCAGCTGAAAGCACGGAAAGAAAACGCAATCAAAGATATATGGAACCATGTATAACAGGTGGAGGAGTATAATATACTGAAACGTGTCTTGGTGATGTGCCTTGGAGATTTCTCCTGAGGAGAACCCTCGTTCAATGCCCTGACCATGTCATTCTTGTTCACCTTGCCATCTCCATTTTTATCAAGAAACAAAAATGCTTGAACAATTGTATCAAACATAGCGTCAAGCTGTGGTGATCCCATCTTGGATGTCTAAACAAATCCACAAGTTGTCAAGGAAATCAATTACCAGGTATTGAACAAGTGCAATAAATAATAATTATCAAAGAAGAGCTAATTATAGTTACAGTGTGTGAAGATGTTGAAGGCTCTGCTAGGAGATAGATAAGACAAAGGAGGACAATGAACTGATTGAATTGCATTCCTTCGATGCTGTCAAAGTCACAAGAATGGAGTAGATCCTCCATTTCCTTCTCTGTCAGTTGTAATTGCAGTTTGCTTAAGCATCTCTTTAGCTCCTCACGGTCAATAATTCCATTTGAGTCTTCATCTATGAAATGAAAAATTTCCACAGAGGTCTGAGAAAACTCCTTGAACATCTACCAAGACTGTAGAGAGGATAAACAAAGCAAGAACAAATAAAAACTCACCGTACTGCTGAAAGACACTCTTGATGTTTTTCAGCTCCTCTTTAAATTGAGGAAACCTCATGACTATGCTATTCATTGATCTGAAATTATTCTTCCCTGATGTGCCTCTCTGTTTGATTGCTTCTACCATCTTCTTTTCAAGATTTGCATCTAACCTCTTGTACATTTTTGGTGAACTGAAATGGAAAAGCACGGTTTCAACTTTTTTGGAAACGAATGACTTTAGTGAGGGGCAGATGTGCGATGTGCCTGAAAGAAGATGAGCAAGAAACAATGCAATGAGCAAGAATATAAATTCAGCAGTATGGATACTACCTTTACCCCTTCTTCCCAGTGGGAGGATGTAAGATTCAATTAATTTATTTCAAGGCAAACAGAAAACTCAAAACTCATAAATATTACTTTTAGCTTGTTTGCTGAAAAAGCTATTAGCTTTAGCATCTCTGGGGAAAAACTGTTAGCAGGATTATGGAACATTTCTGACCAAATTTCATGTAATTACATCAAGCATTACTGGTTACTGAACATATGGATTTCCGCAATAACTTCGTTGCATTATAACAAGAGAAAAAATGTATACTCGTCTCAAATATTACCGAAAACAGCCAACTGGATCAAATAGTAAGCAAAATACAGCTAATTCGAGCATTTCAACCAGAACTTAGAACAGTTCACTTCCAAGAAATGTCCATATCATTGACATTTTTTGTTTGACTTTGTTTTGCTTTAGTATAGCATTTCAACCAGATCTTGAACTTCCATGGTTTCAGATGGTGGATAAAAATCATGTTTTCTGATAAACACTTGTTAGAAGAAAATTAGTTCTTTTCAAACTTTGATGTGTTAAGTACTTGACTGATCACTAAATAGAGAAAAAACAATTTATAGTAAATGGAAAATAAATGAAAATAAAATTAAAATATACCTACCTAGTGATTTTTTCATGGTTTTTAATCTGAAAGAGGACCCAACCGTTGCCCAAGCTTCAGAACTCCTGTTCCTCTCCCTCTTTCCCCCTCCCCTTTGAATAAAGGAGAGAATAATAGAGGAGAACGGAGATTACCCATGAACAGGCAAAAGAAAAAGGTGAAAGCAAATGGGTTGGTGTGAAATAAAGAGATGCCAAAGTGGCTTTGATGATAAGCATCTTCACATACCACAAGCCTTGTCTATATTATATCTCTGTTATTATTACACTTATATACCAACAAACACGGCTAAATTTAAGAAATAGATACAGGAGGGAGAGCATGGGTCATAAACACTATACACTCCCAAGTTGATATATCTATTGAAGCACAACTAATGGTACTATAGTTCAAAGTACTTGAAAATTTTTATATAGAAGAAAGGTATAACAGAAGCACACTGACAATGATACTAAAGGGCTTCTTTCGAACCAAATGGTGGGATAACTATTCCGATAGGGACTTGATGCATTCTCTTATAACCACATTAGCCTATGGTGTCAGCCCAAAAAAGGTGAGAGCTACATTGATAAACTCTCTTTTGTATTAAGGGGTGGTATTATGGATTTAAGTTCATGTTGATCCGTTAATATCCAATTATTTTTTCTACCTCTGTTTATTTTTTCTACTAATGCTTTGGCTAATCATATATTGATTTTATCATATTAGATTTAAAAAACAAAAACAAAAACAAAAAAGCCATACCCGTTGCACAAGGCTCCCACATGTGCAAGGTGAGGGGGACGAAAGCTACGTAACCCTACCCCATGAATGTCAAGAAGCTGTTTTGATCGCTTGACCACCAAGTCGCACGAAGCTGTTTTATCATATTAGATTAATTCTAGCATAATCATATCATAACATCTATGCTGCATATAGGTACAGTTATGTAAAATTATCATTTTTTTTTTTTTTTTGGTGGGGGTGTGGGGTAGATAATAAAAAATCATCAAAGATACTAACACTATATATATATGCCAGGCATGCACTTGTCACCCCTCTAATGCTTTCGTGCTATCACCATAACGAATGGTTATAAATTCAAATAACAAAAAAAAAAAAAAGAGCAAACCACCACACAATGCTCCCACTACTGCATGATGATTAGAATCCATAGCAAAAAAACAGAAAGCTCCCACTACTGCATGATGATTAGAATCTATAGCAAAAAAACAGAGAGCAAGCAACCCACTACACAATGCTCCCACTACTGCAGGGTCTGGGAAGTGCAAATATAAGCAGCCTTACCCTTGCTTCACAAGAGAGGCTGTTTCCAATTTCAAATCCTATTAATGGATTGAACTTATGCCATTAAGATAATCGTTCCTTTAACCAGATTTTAGTTACTTGGATGTTACCTTATCGAAGCCTCTTAGACCAACAAGTTCAACAGATTAGTTTCAATTTCAAATTTACTAGGTTCACATCCCTCTACTGACTGGATACACATTGCTGATACATTTAAACGGCTACATTATCTTGAATGAGCTAAACATGATGATCACAATGATCAGATAATTTCTTGACCTACTTCTAGGCATAAAAGGACCCCTCTTCAACTTCAACTAAATCCCTTGAGTACTAGGATCTGATTAGAGGATTTACAGATCACCGGTGTTACACTTGCGATTACAAAATGATAGGTCAGCTTAATTACCACAGAAAAGGAATTTTCCGGCTGGAGCTCGGCCAGTCTTTCATCAAATACTTGTCACCATCCACTCGACATCTTGCCGCAAATCACTCTCCCAGGGCAATGAATCCCCTGTGGCTAAGATAGGACGAGTTCTTTTCTTCATGGCAATAGCCATTGGAGATACTGGGCTCCCAGTTGATGTCAGGCAGCTTTCAACAGAGCAATCCCCAATCTTGCCTGGCCCATTTGAAGCAGATTTCTCTTCCAAAGCCGCTGCAATCTCGTACAGAGAAGGCATTTTGAGTGTGTCAAGTGGGACCATGCCTAGACAATCATTGGAGACCTTGACTGCCAGTTCAGAGAGTTCTTGTCTAATTGTTTCAACCCCAGTTGATGCCAGAGTCAGATCATTGAGAGCTTTGCAGGCTTTCTCAAGTATGGATTGCAAGTACTTGCCTTGGGCTTCAACCCGAAGCTGGAGATGACGCTGAACAGCTTGAACCTGAAATCGAGAAATCAAAAGCCAAGATTTTAAGTAGTATTGTCCAGGGTCCAATGACTTAATTGGAGAACCAAAAGCTACCACTGCAGCTGAGAAACTGACCTCTAGCTGTTCATGCAGTCTTCTTTGGACTTCCATTTGGACTCGTAGTGCCTCAGTAATCTGGTAACCACTGTTGTATAATTGAAAGCAATAGACAATATTCGATGTCAGAAGTAGGCAAACTTGCATAGTAGACATGAAACCCAAATATCGTAACATACTCATTTAAGTCTTGGGTCATCAGTCTTGATGAGGATGATGACGATGATGAACCGGTAACCTGACTTTCTGCTGCACATGAAGCTGCAAATCACACAGCAATGGTAAATGAATGAGCATTTCAAGAAAAACTATGGATAAGCTACAACAGGACCTTGATGGGAAACTGGAAAACTAAGAAGCAAGAGCCCACATATTGAAGTGAAACCAAGGAGCAAGAGCTCTGTATGTTGGAGCCGAGAATAAGGCATGCACAAGAGATACCACAATAGAGCAGACAGGGACACACCAGTTGAGGCACACTAATTTGTCATCCCATTTCTTAGAATTATCAACAAAATTTGAAAGAAAAGGAATCAAAAAGTACGTAAAGCAGGCAATCCAAAAGCATAGATGAGTGCAGAAGCTTTTGTCCATTAGAAAGAGATGGATACCATCCTTGGAGTTGTCGGTGAATTCCTTGCCTGATTGCTTCCCCAACCGATATTTCTGCAAATAAAAGACGTTGGATAGGAATTATAGAGAACATTTATTTAGTTCAGAACTGGAAACCAGCAACTATGGGACGAAAAGTGAGATGATCAACATTGGGGCAGAAAGAAGGAATTGAGAACAGAGCTGATGCACCGAAATTGTAAACATCCAGGTTCAAGGCCCATCTTAGAACTACAAAAAATAAAAGAAACTGAAAAGAATTCTTTTGAAGACAATAGCCCTAGATGAAAACAATGTCAATGTCCAGACAGATACCTGTAGATGAGACTTCAAATGATAAAGGGTAAGGCCTTTTACTCCCATTGTTCTCATAATCGTCTTTGGTGTTGCTTCTGCAAGGCAATTAAAAAATGAGTTAAAAGAAGAAAAAAAACTGTTAATCAACTTGGAAGAGCTTACCAATTCTGAAAAAGAAAACAAAAACAAGAAAAAGGAAAGACTAAATGCTAAAGGCCCGTAACTGGCTAAAGGAACACACAATCTGGCAAAGGAAAATTTTGAAGGATTTTTTTTTTTTTTTGGGGTGGGGGTGGGTGTGAGGGAGATGGGCCACGCCAGAACATAGTGATGTCAACTGGACAGGTCCATGGTACAGGCTGTGCTTAATCTTGAGGTGTTTTAAACAGGTTGGACTTACAAATTGTAAGTAAGCCCATCAAGCACTTCCAGACAAGGCTTTAGGGCTGGCCAATCCACGAGTTTATGACTAAAGACTTGAAATTCTGGAATTCTTACTTCCCAAACTTATATCTTGATTAATTCAAATAATCTGGAGAAGAAGTGCCTCAGGTATCGACATTTCGTATGTCTAACTAACAAAAGTAGTAAAATAGAACTTGCAAAACACATGATAGATGTGGACCATACTCATTCAGCCATAACTCGTCAGAATTGTAGACTGTTGGGTAAATAATTCAATATCCTATCTGACAATAACAAAAAGCATTCCCTGCTAGTAGAAAAGTACAGTCATAGTCAAGGTGCATGCTGTTCATTTCAATTCTCTTAAATATTTTGTAAGAGCAAGTATTTTGGTGTTCCAGAAGCCACTATTACACAGTTCCACTATTGTTTGCCAATATCAGCTCAGTTCAAAAGCATATTTGCTCAGATTCTCCATCATCATGACTTTCTTCTGAGTAAATAAAGCTAAGCTACTAAAGCCTTACAAAACTTCTTATAAAATGATGTCGAACACACTCGTAAAAATCAGCAATGACTCAAATCAAATCCAACTTGCACAAGTTTGGGCTTCATAGATGAGTAACATTCAGCTGGCTATATAATGCTAAATAGCTTATTATATTTCAACTTCAAGATTTTCACTGATTTCCAACAGTTCTAGGTTTTTAACTCCAAAACAGAAAAAAATTAGAAACTCTTTAAATGATTGAGCTATGGCATTTAAATAATCTATGGGGTAGATATGATGTGTTATTTCTACCAGCTGAGATTCCATACCTTATGATTGATGTATTCAGCCTTTTGTCGTTGTTTTATATGCATAGTTTACATATACCTTGTAAAGGTTGCAACAAGGGTATGATCATATAATGTAGACTAGGGTAGGGGTCTAACCAAATCTCAGCTTCAGGATCTTTTAATCTAAGAACCATAACCAACCCAACAATATAACAGAAAATAAAAATAATATAAGATAGTCTAGCAGGCTATCGACTTCAATATGGCAGTACTAATCAGGTCAAACCAGCAGCAACCTTTTAGAACTAAACCAGGGACTGAAAGTAGTTCAATTGGATTCACAAACAACTGTAATCCATGAACCAAAGTCTCACACAACAGCAAGATTCAAACTAGTCCAATCGATCTCAGTTTCAGAAATTCTGTAACTGAATAAACAGCAGGGAATATAGGACTGAAATCATCAACTAATGAAGTCAAATCAATAAGGAATAGTATCAGCAACCAATAAGCAACACCCAACACAAATCGATTCACAAATCTAGGCAGAAATTAGGATCGGCCAAAATAGGGAGAAATCCCATAACTGCAGATTCCCTGGTCTGATGAACCTTAAATTAAGGTTGAGTTCCCCTCTATATGATCTTAACACTCGATCAAAAACAGAGAGCCATCGGATGGCTAGATCTTCAGAATAGTATGGGGACAGTAGGAGAGAAACTTGAGATTTTCAGAACCAGAAATCAAAAACAGTTCAGATCCCTTACCTGGTTTGAAGAACCTCGCAATTAACTTTGAAAAGAAAGAAAGAATAGTTGAAGAGACCTCTTGGACTTCACGCCGCACCAATTCCTTCAGTCTTGATCAAACACAAGACAACTCTTCATGAAGAAGACAATGGCAACAACCATTAATTTTTTTCATCAAAACCATTCTAGGCTTTTAGGAGTCTCATCTTCTTTATTTATAATGTTAATGGGGGAAAGAATTATAAAATAGAAGGTTCCTCAAAAAGGAAACCAAATATTCTCCTAATACAATAGTAACTAAAAAATGAAATTAGAAACTAGTTGAAAAAAGAAACTAACTACTAACATGGTTTAAAGTATCTCCGATACTGATACGATACCCTCTGATACATATCTTAAATTTAGCCGACCGATATGACACACACAGATACGATACATGAAATTTTTAAAATCCTTTCGTATCGATATATATCCTACGATACATATTGATATACACCAATATACTATCGATACGTACTGATACTCTATGAAAAATATAAAATCGAGGTGAAATATGCGTTTCGGTATGTATCGGTAAGTATCAGTGAGTATTTGTATGTATCGATCGATACTTATCGATGAGTATCAGTACGTATTGGTGAGTATCGGTATGTATCGATCAGTACGTATCGGTGAGTTGCGCTACGGTCATATAATGGCCAAGATGGGTATTTTTCAGAAAACACAATTTTTTGAGGGGTTCTTGTTCCAAAATTTCTGCCAACCATATTTCTCTCTAACTAAAGTGGAAATCAAAGTTGGGAACAAGGATTTTACATTTATGGGACAACTACAAACCTTGAATTCTTAGTGCGATACCCTCAATTTAGTATTTATGCATAATACATGTTATCAATAAGCTTTTTTTAACAATTTTTTTTATGCAAAAGTGTTTAAAAAGGTGTTTCATATCCATTTATGTGCGTATCTTTAACGTATCTCCGACACGATATGATACCCTCCGATACGTATCTTAATTTTGGTCGACCGATACCGATACTTTAATCCTTGACTACTAATGACTTGACTCAATTAACAACTTGACTCCTAAGGAAACAAATATAACTCAAATCAAACCCAACTAAAAAAGAAACTAATGGAAAAGGAAACTAACTAGTAATCCCGTACTCAATCTTAGAGCCCCCCTTTTAAACCCATAAAAATGGACTATTACACTCAAAATACGTGGGATCAAAGGCCCAACATGTATGAAACCCAACCCTAGGCTTATTCCTAATAAAACAAACATATTTTGGAAATTAATCTACATCAACTCTCTCCATCTTGAAAAAATTCGTCCTCGAATTTTACAGCAATGAGGGGGAAACATGTCAGTAGTAGCTTTGACCATTCCCAAACAAAACTCTGGTTGCTTGTAAACTTGTGAAATGTAATCTTCAAGGCGTGGAGCTTTCTCTTCAAAGAACCATGATGGCATAACAAACTCTACATGCTCAACCTCTGAATCAATACCAACTGTGAATGTCATGTGCATAGAGTCGTCAATGTTGGTAACCTTCTCATCAAGGATTGGAACAAACTCTTCCTTTTCATCATGAATCTCAAAGACTTGTTGTGGAGTGCTTTCAACCACTACATCATTGTCCACGGCTTCAGTCTTGTCTACTATGCTCTCTTCAATGCAGAACTCTTCTATGGAATCTTTTGTCTCTTGACCTTCTGTTTTTGAAGCTTCAAGAACTATCTCTTCAATGTGAACCTTGACTTCAAGTTCTTTTGGTTTGAATAGAGATATCTTCACTTCACATAAAGGAGTTGTGGCTCTTGGGGGTACTAAAGTATTATGTTTAGTGGCTGAAAAATTTTTCTTGACCTCCCCAGCTTAGTAACCAAACCTTCTACCTGGCTGTGCTAAAAGTTCCTCTGCCCGAAGAGCATTTTCAAAGCAATCTCTCACTGTATACACATTAGCAACACCAATTCCCCTGTTAATTTCAGCTCGTAATCCCAGTCGAAACCGAAAAAGTAATTGCCTCTCATTCTTCCTAATGTCTGTGAGAGAATAAAGTGCATCAAATTTATTCATATACTCCACCACAGTTATATTTCCCTGACGAAGAGAGTTCAGCTGGTCTTGTATACGAGCTCTGAACTTATGTGGCAATTACTTATTAGATAGTTCTTGCTTCATCTCTTCCCATATAGTAGGTTCTCTACCACAATCCTCTAGTTTATACTTATAGGTTCTCCACCAATCACACGCAGCCTCAACTAGCTTGGCACAAGCTAGTTTTATCTTCTGTTCCTCAGGCAAGTCATAATAATCAAAATAATCATCCAGAGCAGCTACCCAATCATAGAATAATTGGAGGTCATGTCTATCATCAAACTTCTTCAGATCGAGCTTGACCTTCTGTGAATCTCCAGAGTATCTCTGATATGTGGGACGTTCAATCTCAAAGTAACCCCTTACATGTTCTTCAAAAGTTGGTTGCACTACAGGATCCCTCTGTGGTGCTCTTAGGTTAGGGTTTGCTCTCCTATTAGCCAACTGAGCAGCTACATTCAATGGGGCTTCCACTTCGGGTGTTGTATGTGAATCACCAGTAGGTTGTTGTGATTGGGTCTCTACATCCAACAACCCTGTATTTAGTTCAGTCTGCAAAGCTTGCGGTTTAGCTTTCAATTCAGTTCTCCATTTTTGTAGAAACTCCATAATAGAAGCTAGGGTGGGGGTGTTGTTCTCAGCCATGCTCTGATACCACTTAATGTATACTAGGGTAGGGGTCTAGCCAAATCTCAGCTTCAGGATCTTTTAATCTAAGAACAACCATAACCAACCCAACAATATAACAGAAAATAAAAATAATATAAGATAGTCTAGCAGGCTATCAACATCAATATGACAGTACTAATCAGGTCAAACCAGTAGCAACCTTTTAGAACTAAAGCAGGGACTGAAAGTAGTTCAATTGGATTCACAAACAACTGTAATCCATGAACCAAAGTCTAACACAACAGCAAGATTCAAACCAGTCCATCGATCTCAATTTCAGAAATTCTGTAACAGAATAAACAACAGGGAATATAGGACTGAAATCAACTAATGAAGTCAAATCAATAAGGAATAGTATCAGCAACCAATTAGCAACACCCAACAGAAATCGATTTGCAAATCTGGGCAGAAATTAGGATCGGCCAAAATAGGGAGAAATCCCATAACTGTAGATTCCCTGGTCTGATGAACCTCAAATTAAGGTTGAGTTCCCCTCTATATGATCTTAACACTTGATAAAAAACAGAGAGCCATCGGATGGCTGGATCTTCAGAACAGTATGGGGGCAGCAAGAGAGAAACTTGAGATTTCCAGAACCAAAAATCAAAAGCAGTTCAGATCCCTTACCTGGTTTGAAGAACCTCGCAATTAACTTTGAAAAGAAAGAAAGAATAGTTGAAGAGACCTCTTGGACTTCACGCCGCACCAATTCCTTCAGCCTTGATCAAACACAAGACAACTCTTCATGAAGAAGACAATGGCAATAGCCATTAATTTTTTTTATCAAAACCATTCTAGGCTTTTAGGAGCCTCCTCTTCTTTATTTATAATGTTAATGGGGAAAGGAATTACAAAATAGAAGGTTCCTCAAAAAGGAAACCAAATATTCTCCTAATACAATAGTTACTAAAAACTGAAATTAGAAACTAGTTGAAAAAGGAAACTAACTACTAATGACTTGACTCAATTAACAACTTGACTCCTAAGAAAACAAATATAACTTAAATCAAACCCAACTAAAAAGAAAACTACTGAAAAAATGAAACTAATGGAAAAAGGAAACTAACTAGTAATCCCGTACTCAATCTTAGAGCCACCCTTTTAGACCCATAAAAGTGGTCTATTACACTCAAAATACATGGGATCAAATGCCCAACATGTATGAAACTCAACCCTAGGCTTATTCCTAATAAAACAAGCCTATTTTGGTAATTAATCTACATCATCATATTTCCGTTGTCCTCACATATATTACAATTAATAAATACAATATGTTACTGTAGCTAATCAAAATATAAATATATATGGAAGCCAACAATAAAGGAGACCATGTCACCCCTCTCCCATTTGATTTATACTTTCAAGCATATTTCATAATTGCAGCTTCTATTATTCTCTCCTTTTACTTTTCCAGATGAGTTATTACTCCAATTCAGTAAATGGTGTAATAAGTAAATTAAACTTTCAGTATGATCCTTCGTAATTTTATTTCTGTTTCACTCAATACTTCCATTTTTTCTCTCCTGCTTGGGAGGTGTTCTGGATTCGGTCCTAATCTTCACTATTTTTTGCACAAAGTCCAGCTGGGCCATCCTCAGGACTCAAGTCCACATCTTCTTGTTGCCAGCCCTATCTTTTTACCACTGTCCCAAATGATGGCTCATTTCTCACTCAATAACTTGTACCCTTAAGTTAAGAGGGGGGAGGAAAGATGCAAAAGAAACTTAATAAAGCACTTCTAAAGCAGGCCTGAGGTACTGATCTCACTGAAGTTTGTTCACTGAACTCTTCCAGGACATCTGATCATGGTTCAAAAACTCGCCGAAATTTCACTAATTTTGAAATGTCCGAGATGTAATAGGAGGCCAAACCCAAAATTAGCACTGTTTCGCTGAAATTTCGCTCATTTCAGTCCAAAAAATGCACTGTTTTGTCAAAACTTCGGTCATTTTGTTTTGCTAATTTCAGCCATTAGTCCCCCAAAACGGCCAAGCAAAAAAACATGGGAAAAAATACACTGTTTCAGCTAAATTCAGTAGTTTTGGATTGACCGAAACAGAAAACAAAATGAGTTTTTAATCCCTGCATCTGATATAGAGTTGGCCTTCCAGGCATTTTATTGTAACAAGCTGTTCCATTTTTACCTCTATGCAACTTCTAAAACAAACTAATGACTGAATGAATCTCCTTCCATAATTGAACTCTGTAAATCCAGCATTACAGACTATATAAAGTGAGGAGGAAGAGTGAAAGGAATTCAACTCCGGTAGCATTTCTGCCTTAGAACCAGTGGGATTAAACAAAAAATAATGGCTTTGAGATGCATAGCCATCCCTTCCTTGACTCAGAATTGAGTTTCCAGATGGGTGCAACAGAAAACCGCTTCAAAGGACAATAGAGCCTTAGTGTGGATTAGTAAAGAGAAAATTTGAGAACCCATCATAAACACTCTGATCATCATAGTTGTCATGGCATCTGAGCGAACCAAGGCATTGGAAGGGGCCTGGGCCCAAGGTGACCAAGGCAATCAAAATGCCCACTCAGACAACACTAGTTGTGAAGGCGCTTGGATCGCTGGATGCCAAGGCGGTCACCTAGACGATACCCTAACAATTATGCTTATCATACCAAGTTATTCCTCACGATGAAGCATTACAACAACAATAACAACTCAACCTTATTCCAACTAAATGGGGTCTGCTACATGGATCATTACCTTTTAATCAGCTCTATTTGAGGTCATACTTGATACAAGGCCTAAGTTATGCATGTCTTTCCTCACTTCTCTGAGAGTCATTTTAGGTCTGCCTTTGGCTCTTGTAGCTCCTTCAATCTAAAATCAAATCACTCTTTTGTAATGGAGCATCCAAAGGCCTCTACCAAACATAGCCATGCAAACTCAAACGACTATCTCGTAGCTTATCATGCATCAAAGCTACCCCCAAATCAGCTCTGATTCGATCATTCCTTCCTTCATCCTTTCTAATTTTTCCACACATCTAGCTCAACATCCTCATCGCAACTACAATGAGTTTATTTATATTATGCTTCTTAACTGCCCAACATTCCACATCATCATTATAGCCAGTATATGATTGTACTATAAATTTTTCTTCAAGTTTTAAAGGAATACGTCGATCACACAACACTCCGGACACACCTCTCTGTCGCATCCATCCTATTTTAATTCACTGTGAAACATCATCCTCTATATCACCTTCTTTATTTATGATTGAACCCCGATACTTAAAACAATCACTTCGTGGAATCTCCCTCTCATCAATATTCACCACCTCATTATCCATCCTAGTGTAATTTACACATCATATATTATGTTTTCGTTTTACTTATCATAAAACCTTTTGATTCCAAGGTCGATCTCCATAATTCCAACTAGGCATAAATCCATGTTATTTTTTCATCCACTAATACAATATCACCAACAAAAAGTATACACCAAGGAACCATTAATCCATGTTATATTCTGCTTTCGTTCTACTTATCATAAAACCTTTTGATTCCAAGGTTGATCTCCATAATTCCAACTAGGCATTAATCCATGTTATTTTCTCATCCACTAATACAATATCACCAACAAAAAGTATAGACCGAGGAACCTGATCATGAATGTTTATGGTTAAATCATCTATGATAAGCACAAAAAAATAAGGGTTTAAAGTTGATCCTTGACGTAACCCAATTATAATTAAGAATTCATTACCTTGAACCCCCGCAGTTCTTACATTATCACCACACCATTATACATATGTTTAATAAAGTCCACATTTACTTAAAACACATCTCTTCCCTAGTGCTTATTATATTAACTCTCTAGGGATTGTTGTAAGCTTTTTCTAGGTCAATAAAGACCATATAGAGATCTTCCCTATAATCTCTAAATCCTTCTACGAGTCTCCTAAGTAAATAGATTTTGCCATATATCTTCTAGGCATAAAACCAAATTGGTCCTCCATAATAGTAGTTTTTTGTCTCAGACTCTCATCTGAGTTTCAATAACTTTGCCCGTAATTTCATAGTATGGCTCATTAGTTTCATGCCGTTATAATTATTACAGCTCTGGAAATCACTTTCATTTGTATAATTCGGAACCATAATACTTCTCCTCCATTCATCTAACATTTTCCTTGTGCTCATAATCTAACTAATAACTTGGTTAGCCAAGATAAACCAAAAACTCATATACCTTTTTATTGGGACCCCATTTGGACCTGATCCCTTCCCTACTCTCATCCTCCTTAAACTTTCTTTTACTTTATGAACCTTTTTCACACACACACACACACACACACACACACACACACACACATATACACATATATCTACAATATGTGGTGTCTTGATGGGTAATGCAGGCTTCTGGGACACTATTACTTGAAATATCTTCATTTAGTAGGCTGTAGAAATAATCTTTCCATCTTTCCTTAATGTCCTCATCCCTTATTAGTACTTTACCATCTTCACTTTTAACATTTAATACATCTAACATGGTCGAAATGCTACTCTTCTTTTCCCTCACTTTAGCTATCTTATAGATAACTTTCTCCCCTTCCTTTGTGCTCAGATTGTTACAAAGATCTTCATATTTCTTAACCTGTACTTTTTCCCACAATCTTCTTATAGCTTCATTTTTTGGCAAATATACAAATTTTTAGATCCTCCACTTCCCTAGTCCTTTGCCAAGTCTTACATTAGCTTTCTTAAGCTTAGTGGTTGCTTGAAAGTCATCATCCCACCACCAAGACTCTCTGGAGGAATGGAGGTTTCCTATTGATCTGTCTAGGACATTTTAGCAACCTTCTTAATACAATTCATCTCATTCCACATTTTATTAGTGCCTCCAACAAAGTCCCACCATCCTTGTTTGACCAATTTATTAGTAAAAATATTTCAAGATATCTCACTTTAAGTTCCACCACCTTATCCTTGGCAAACAGCTCACCTTTCTTACGATTCGGCATAATAAGAGATATCCATGACCACTAACCTATGTTGCGGGGTTAGGCTCTCCACCGGTATACCTCAATCCTAACATAACAATCTATCAGACTTTCTAATTAGAACGAAATCTATTTGGCTTTTATGATGCCCACTCTTGAAGGTAACTAAATGCTCCTCCCTTTTCAAAGTATGTGTTTATAATAGATAAATCATAACCCACAACAAACTCTAAAATTGAAATCCCCTCCTCATTCCTCTCTCCACAAATCATATCCTCCATGTAGTCATGTACACCTTAATAGCGTCATGATCTCCCCCAATATATGATATTTGCAAACCAAACAATACTCAGTTGGCCCAAAAAGGTTGGAGTGCACTGGAGATTTAAGGTAGACAAGAAATTTAAGAAAAAGTTGCTTATTGCTAAGTAGTTTGCTTTAAGATGGCTGTAAACACACCACTACCTGAACAAGGCCATGAGTAACAAGCCATAATCAATAGATTCATCTTTTAAAGATTGAAAAACCTGCATCTTTTCAAGTTGGCTTACAATTCTAATCATCCACCTTCCCAAATATATTTTAGGAAGAAGATCTTAGCCTCTTATAGACAATGGATTGCACTTTGTAGTTTGTAGCAAGTCAATAAACATCTCTTTGACAGGGAGGATAATTTGATTCAGAATTCCAAAGTCACTACAGTCTATAAACCTGACACCGATAAGAATCAGAGGGCTCTTTGCCCACGAGGAAAAATGATCAAGAAAATATCAGCCAAAGCAAACACAGACAACGCTACATGCACAAATGTAAGTGAAATTATACCCTAATAAGCAAACAGCTCATCTAGCAGAGGTTTAGAGAAGCAGATAGGGCATTGACAAAACTATGGTATAGATTAATGCATGCGCCTTAAGTGGGGAATTTTCAGGTAGAAACAAATGGATTTGATAAGAAAAAGAATAGTTTGATTGAGAAATTGTAGAAAACGAGAAAACTAGAGTTGGAAAAACTTTGTAAGATGATACAACATGCCAGTATAAATGAAAATTAAAGAAAATTGGGAATTTGATGGAAAATTTAAAAGAAAATTGAAATCTCCAAAAGGAGAAAACCAATCCAATTGGTCCTCGTTAGCTATGGGTTATAAGTATACAATTCTTGAGGAGATCAATTATTAACACCCAACAGAGTGCTACCAACCAAGTGTTTGAAAACTTTAATACTAGGAGGAATTCGCATTCCCCCTACATTTTCTATTCATAGGAAATTTCTGCCTCTCTATTCCAAGAGTCATAAAGTTATTTAATCAAAAAGAGATTTTTGAATCATACTTCCAACTAAGAGAATCATCAACCATACAAGATTTGAGGCCTCACTCAAATATTTAAGAAGCCATATATACTCATCTATTTCTTTATCAATCAAAGGTTTTCCAAACCAACCTATCTCACCACAAACAAACCTAAGAATAGTGCCTCATAGGGATATCACTCAAACAACGTTTCTAGACATCTAGAGAATTGGCCTCCCAAAACAGGACTATGGTCTTTGTTCCTCATGTGGTAGCTTCTATTGGTGCTCAAACTTTGTGGACATGTTGTCCACATCATCATCTAATCACCCTTTAATTTTTAGAGCAATCTTCTATCTATTTGAGTTAAAAATAATGTTTTGAAATTGCACAAAAAAATCAATTTTGTTTGCAGAAAAGGGCTGGTTGAAAACTAAGCAACAAACCCATAAAAGGTGAGCATACACTAGATAGGCCCCTAAAGGTGACATGGGGCTTATCCATAACCTTTCCCATCTACCCAATGCTCATATGCACTGATGATTGAAGCCATTGGGCACCATATATAGTTGTCAAGGCATCGCCTTATGTTTTGGCACTTATTTATGCCAAATATCATTTAAGTGTTTTTATATTACATTTACTAAAGATATTATTATTTATAAATAAGCAAACACCCCTTATTTGAATCCAATAAAAATAGTTTACAGAATCAAATTCCGAAAGGGTAAAAATTCAAACCCCCCCTAATATAAGAACAAAAACTAGATTTTTGGTTCTAGGGGCGATCTTCAACTTTCAAACACTAGGGTTTTTCCCAATTTTGAAAATTTTATAAATCTTATCATGGTAAAAACATTGTCAAAAAACAAAAAATCCGGTAAAATAATATTTTGTTTTAATGTTCAAAACATTATTTTCATTTAAGCGATTTTAACAGCATTTATGCACTTTGGAATTAGTTTGACCGGAACATAACTTTGTCATTACAACTCAGATTTGAGTAATCTTAGACTTGTTGGAAAATTGATTTTGTGTTATACCTAATACAAAAAGTCTCATGTAAAAATACAATCATTTGACCAATCAAACATATTATAGAGAAAGAGACTTGTTGGAAAGTTGATTTTGTGTTCTATATATAAAAAGTCTCATTTAAAAATAAAATCATTTGACCAGTCAAGCTTGTCATAGGGAAAGAGACTTGTTGGAAAGCTGGTTTTGTGTTATACTTAATACAAAAAGTCTCATGTAAAAATAAAATCATTTGACTAGTCAAACTTATTATAGAGCAAGAGAATTTCCCTAAATGTTGATTTTTATGATTTAACGTAGCTTAATATTGATTTTTGATGACTTGATGTAGCTTAATGTTGATTTTTTATGATACAAGGTATATATAACATACTAAATAATGTTAGAAAAGCGGAAAAATAAAAAATAACACTTGGTCAACTTAGGTGCCTTGTTTGCCTTAAGGCAGGCGACTTGCCTAAGCGCTTAGGCATCCCTCCAAGGCTTTGGTTCGCTTTGGTGCTGTGACAATCATGGGCACCAAAGGAACCTTTATTCTAACAACATTTCAAACTAAAAATAATACTTTATCAATTTCCATTATAAGGTTTAAAACATACACACAAGGATATGAAAGATATTGCATGAAATAGTTCCCATATTCAAAGTTTAAAAGTTCAAATCTAATTGCCAATGTAACTTTTAAAAAGAATAATGTAATAGTTAATTATTGAAAATAAAATAAAATGATTAAAGATAGTTTGTAAAGTTTTAAAGGACAAAGGTTAATTACGTCTTCCCCCCCCCAAAAAAAAAAAGACTAAAGATGAAGCATATTTTCTTTAGCTCTCATTTTTAATATGCAATATGGAGAACAAACTGACAACAAATTAAGGGTAAATGCAACAATAATATCTACCTTAGTTATGATACATATATAGTGGACTTTTTTACTCAACAATCACAAAAGCCTCAAAAGGATTTTCTCTGATGAATACTTTGTGAATAATTAGTGGAGAGAGAGGCCCGTTACACAGAATAGAAAGCCCCCCAAAAATGCCACAATCTGAAATCTACAAGTCTCTCTCACATAAATCTGATAGTATTAATATTCCCAAAAAAAAAAAAAAAAGAACTATGGTCTTTTTTCTCCCTCAGGAGAAAGCAGAGTTGTACAAACCGATACCAAGGCCTACAGATAATTCAACCAAAAAACAAAAAGAACATAGGAGAAGGAAACAAATGAGCTCCATCACTTTCCATAAATAACTGACATCCACATAAATTTCATGTAAAATGTCAGCTGATAATAAATCACATTCCAAGGATTCTCTGCCATAATGATTGACACTTGATGTGAAACATAAGAAATATGAGATACTGTGTACAAGCACCCTTCCAACACTGCCAGATCCACAAAGTTGCAGTAGTCTGTAGTCATGAGTCATCATTCTTAGATGGCTGCTTATAAATGTTGAAAGCTATAGTCCTGTACACACCAATAAAAAAACTCCAAATAATACAGAATGTACTGATATTCTGTTGGATATCAATCGAAGACGAAAATTTGAATGGATCAATCCACATCTAATAGTTTCCGATCCACTTAAAACCTAAGCCACTTCACCTAATTGCTTGGTTGGTTATGTTTAAGAGGCATCTGCACTATTAGGGTTCATAATAGAATAAAAATGTAAGAGGAGGGCTCACACTGTTACACTCAGAGCCCACATGCTGAAGGATGCAACAAAAGCTGCAATAGGCCAGAATACATTTCATATTGATTCACCTAAGGATTAGAACAATAACTTTTGAAGATATGCAAGCCTAACTACACCAAATTCTTTATTTGAAGACTTATAAAATAGCATATAGTTGACATCAATAAATGCCCCAATGAACAGCAATAATCTTAGCTCCCCCCCCCCCCCCGATTTCCAGATGGATGGCAATACGTTACACTTCAAAAGATCCTTAAGACTCGATGTCAGTTATATCCTGCTTGCATAACCATCTCCATAATTTCAAATTACCCACCAATCATATCAAGAGGCCTTTCCTAATGAGTGTCCAAATCAAGGAAAAAAAATTCCAATTGCTTCACAAGTGCTTAGCTGTAATTAGCATTTGGTGTAACTGTCAAACTTCTGTAAATAAAAAGTTTATCAGTTTCTTACGAGCAGATTTAACATCATACCAAAGGAATCAGTTCAGGACTAAAGAGTACAGGGCTGAAGAGGGGCATAAATAACAGCGGGAAATAGTTTATTATCTCTGTCAGTTGACATTGCCTTTATGTGTTTCCTGGACCATAATCATATTCATGCCATATTGTACGTCAAAACGCTCTCCAAGGCAACAACAGAAGAAGTGCTCATTCTATTCCTCTGCAGGCTGACTGGTGAATAATACCTCAAAAACCTCTATCTTTTCAGTAACTTCTACATGGTGTACTCCAGCATTTCGGAAACAATATCCCAAAACCTCCACATGCAAGCACATATATGATTCCTCAAGGGAAGGGAAGGGAAGGGAAGGGGAGGGGAGGGGAAGGGAAGGAGATAGAAACAAGAGTTTGGATCACCACAGTATGCAATATCCCTCCACGCTGGCGTTATGTGGGTAATGAGAAGGGAAGGGAGGAAGCATATCAACGACCTAAAACAGCAAATTTAAAAGATTTCAAGGCCGTCCACATACCTAAGCTGTTCCATTACAGCAAAGTAACAATGCTAGTGAGGGTAACACAATTAATTGCTATAAAATAATAAGAATAGTGAAGCTCCTTCACCAAATACCGCCAATAAAAGAAGCTTATTACTTGGCCAATCAAATTCAGGGCATCAGAAGTAAAATTCGTTTATCCAGGCAGTAGGAAGGGGGATGTGATGGGGAGATACCCACTGTTGGCCTAAGCCTAAAATCATCACACGAAATATAAGAAAACCAATTGAAGAAGCACAATGTGAAAAGCAGCAACAATTTGATGAATAAAACCGAAAAAAGAGTAGCAAAAGCTGAATTTTAAAAGTAGAAAAATGAAATAAAAGGGAAAAGAAAAGTGAATCAGTTAAATGAAGAATACGCACTCTCAGGTCCACCCAACTGAGTAACAGCATCAACGAATCTCTCATGGAGATCAGCAGTCCATCGTAACCGAGGCTTCGGATCGGAAGTGAGAACTAAACAAGCATCACCAGGAAGATTAGTGCCTTCAAGAGATCCCTGTAAACTTTCATGTCCAACGCCACCGTCAAGTGAATGTATCCCAGAGTACATTTTACTGAAAACCCACCAAAAAACAATAACTTTTTTTTCTCAATTAAAAGCCGAAAAGAAAGGGAAAGAAAATTTTCCACACAAATCCCCACAGACCCACCTGGGTTCCAGGGCTGGAAACCCTGAAAATCTTCAAACGCAGAAAGCAATCAATGCCGTCAAAAGCTTTATGAATCCAAAAAGGGGAAAGGAGAAGGCATGCATGGAAGGAGGCAAAGCGATGTGTTGGGTCCTTGCGGGAAAAGTAACAGAGAAAGGATAAAATAGCTATTCGAGCCAGGGAGCCAAGTCTCAACATGAGAACCATCAAGAGTAATCAGCCATTAGCACCCAAATCCTCATTTCATAATAGAGTGAACAACAGTAACAAGCCTACCTTTCAGATCACATCTATATAGCCACATCATGACCTTGGGCAATGCAATTCCATTTGTTGATGAATGATGGGTGTGATTTTAAGAAAACCAAAAAGGTGACAGCCAGTCCAAGATAGGGCAGTGTGAGGTCTACACAATAAGGCCTGAGGACCCACAATTGTAGAGGAACAATGAATCAGTGAAAGTTTGAGAGAAAAGTGACCAAAAGATTGATATGGAAGGATTCACATTGTCTTCTTTTTTTTTTTTTCTGTTTTCATGGATTCATGAAAGAGAGTTTCCCAGCGGTTTTCCACCACTGGAGAAAGGGAGAATGCTATGAATTGATCTTTTTAATCTAAAATCTCCCATACAGAGTAAAAAAGTCACTTTATGTGCATGTGAGTGTTTTCTTGGTGATTACGGTTGTTACACAATAGAAATCATATTTAATATAAAACTTGTAAATGCAATGGACTGAAATATTTTATGTTTTAAATATAGTGGTGACTAGGGGTGAAAATTTGGTTCAGACAATTCGAATTCACCCTGATTTGTCTTAAACTCGAACAGGGTTTGGGCCAAGTTTTTAGACCTTAAGAACAGGTTAGGGTTGAAAAACCCCAACCCTGGGTTAGGTTGGGGCCTCAACCCATCCGATTCAAGCCAACCCGAAATTTAACCCCGAACTTTACATTAGAATGTAGGATGCTATTGGTATTTTATTTTTTTATAATTTTTTTTAATGTATAGGATATGAATGGTAAAAACAGGTCAATTAAAGTTAATTCAACCATTGTAGAAGTTAGGGTTAACCCAGTCCAATCCAACCCAATCAAACCCAGCCCTGATAGGGTCAATTAAGGTTGGATTGGGTTGGTATGAACCCGGTAGGATTGGGCCTAAACATGAACCCGACAGGGTTGGGTTGGGTCTGAGTTGAATTTTGAGGACCTATGGTTGGATTAGGGTTTTAAGAAACCCAATCCAACCCGACCCAATTTCACCCCTATTGGTGACAAGGTATATCATATTGCCATATTTATGCATGGGTGTATGAATGATTGTTGCTTGGATGACTTTTCTACTAAAATTATTGGTGATATAAAAAATATACGGAGTGAATCCCCTATACGAGGTTGCTATAAGTTTACATCCATCAATCAAGCTTTATATTAATGGGGGAGGTTTCTTAAAGAGCAATTTAGGAAACTACACACTATGCTAATAAGAGGCTAGAAAATGGTATGATCCATGGGACCCAAATGGTTAGGACAATCAATGTGGATCCCACTGTTTATTATGATAAGAGGATGGGGTATGCTTCCTTTTCCTTGTATTAATATACTTCACTCCATAAAATTAAAAAAAAAATCTTCACATGATTAATTAAAGACAAAAAATAAAATAAAATAAAATATATTTTTAATAAACATATTTAATAAGCACATCAATATATGGTCCCAGATTTTATTATTACATTTGTGTCAACGTACAACTTTGCTTTCTATGTAACATCTATGATGTGATCCATCACTGTCAGGAGAGTTTAGATAAAGTTCCATTGTCAATTGGTAGAAAAATATAGACCATATTTGTTTGGTAGAGAAAAGTAGTAAAAAAAAAAAAAAAAAAAAAAAAAAAGGTCCAAAAGAGGTAGAAAACATTTTTTCCTCCTACCTAGAAGTGTTTAATTATGTTGTGTGAAAAATTTACCAGGCAATCTCATTAACTGCTTTTATTCTTGTTCGTGATATGGCACACAGTTTTTTCCCACCTCACTCACTTTCAAAATCCCACTAGTTAGTCCTACCAAATTAAGAGAGATTTTGCCAGCATTTGTGGAAAAGATCATTTGTATCTAGCTCTCTTTTATTTTCTCGTTTTTCTTTCTCCTATAGAATTTCATCCCACCCCATTCTATTTCTATCTTCTGTCTCTTCCACCAAATCTCATCTCACAAAATGTATTTATTCTATTATTTTATTCTTTTCCATTTTCTTATTAACACAATCCATAACATGTGGGACATATTCTCGCAGTTTTCTATCTTCTTACCTTCTAAACGGACGGGACCATATGAACATGAACGTAGATTCTGAATTCCCTCCAAAGTCCAGACCATCTCATGCATAATAAAATTTTCTTGAACCTAATTATCCAATTTATCTTGTGCTTGTCTACTTATACTTCGCAAAGCCTTAGAAAAAAAGTTAACTGTGTGATATAAGATCATAGGTTCTTTGGGCATTCTTTTCTATGTGGAGTTAACATATTTCCATGTCTACAACATCATTTTTTAATATGATTCCTGATTAGAAGGTAATGTGGTCACTTGTATTAGCAGTTTTCATACGTGGTCTAGTTGCCCACTTTAATTAGCACATACACTGCCACTTTATCTCTCGGTTTCATTATAGAAAATCCATATAAAATGGAAATCTTCATATTAAATATTGTGTGAGTATTTTCTCAAAGATTACCATTCATTGCCTTCTTTGATGGGTTAAGGTTGCCCATAAATATAAATAAGAGGCCGATGATCACTTTCGTAACTATGTCATCGTTCTTGTACATAGAGGTTCCATCAATCATGAACTCCGGGTGGAATAGGGAAGAACCACTATCTTTATGTCATAAATATCCTCTTATCTGATGAGTCACCTCCAACGTTTGAATCAGCACACGGGCATCTAATTAAGGAAACCTATTTCTAATAATCACATACTCTTAAACTCAGTTTTTTTTTTTTTTTTTTTTTTTTAATGAGAAATCTGGACTGAAAAATGATTAAACTAATTGGACTATACAAGTATTTAAATCTCATCATCTATGAGCGTCCCCACAAAAGGTTTTTTTTTTTTTTGGGGGGGGGGGGGGGGGGGGAAAG